>NC_069002.1:3448695-3449404 GCF_001194135.2 Octopus bimaculoides | reverse complement strand
ACACACACACACACACACACACACACACACACACACACACACACACACACACACACACACACATACATACGTACATACACACACATACATACACACACATACATATATACATACATATGTACACACATACCTATACACATACACATATACAGACATATTTGTGTATGTATATGGAGGTGGAGGCTATGTAACTTTGCGCATGCGTCTGTGTATTGATGTGTGTGCGCGCGTGTGTGTGTGTGTGTATACGTGTGTGATACACACGTAGACATATTGAGGGAGAGAGAGAGAGAGCGAGAGAGACGTTTGTTTGTGCATGTGTTTGTATGTTTATTTATATGTACATCTGTATATACATATTTGTATATATTTATATTTACATTCATATATGTATGTGTGTGAATATATATATACATATACATATATGTGTATATGTGTGTGTGTGTATGTGTGTGCATGTGTATGTGTGCGCGTCTGTCTGTGTGTGTATGTTGTGTAATTTCACAAGTGTATATAATTTTTCGTTATTAATTTCATTTATTTTATATAAACACTTGGCTACCACCACCACCACCACCACCACCACTATCACCACCACCGCCACCACCACCACCACCACCACCACCACCACTACTACTACTACTACTACTATTATTACTACTACTACTACTACTACTACTACTAGTTGTATCAACACGTATGCAGTTAG
>NC_069002.1:3447252-3448659 GCF_001194135.2 Octopus bimaculoides | reverse complement strand
GTTATTAATTTCATTTATTTTATATAAACACTTGGCTACCACCACCACCACCACCACCACCACTATCACCACCACCGCCACCACCACCACCACCACCACCACCACCACTACTACTACTACTACTACTATTATTACTACTACTACTACTACTACTACTACTAGTTGTATCAACACGTATGCAGTTAGAAATAGCAGTCAAAATCACGGAAGAAGGATTATATTATCTGATGTCGTTCAGGACACTCGATGGTCATTGGATGGAAAGTGCTTGGTCATAAATCTACTTGAACTAGGTGGACTTAGGCTAAATGAACACAACATCAACATGTAGTGGTGGCGGTGGTGGTGGTGTTGGTTGTGGCGGCGGTGATGATGACAGTGATCGGGGTGGTGGTGGTAGTGGTGGTAGTGATGGTGATGGTGGTTGTTAATTGGTGGTGGTGATGGTGGTGGTGGTGGCTGTAGTGACGATGGTGGAGTGGTGACGATGGTGGAGTGGTGACGGTGAGTAGGGGTGGTTGTTGTAGCAGCACTGGTGGTGGTTGTGGTGGTGGCGACGATGGCTTTACAATAATATTCCAACAGGTGTGTGTGAGTGTGTGCATTTATGCACGTACGTATGTATATATAAGTGTTATGTTTGTGTGTGTATGTATATGAACATGTATACGTGTATGTGATTGTGGTGTGCGTCTGTGTATGTGTGTTATGTGTGTTTGTGTGTCTGCTAGTATAATTCAGTGCAACCTGTTTCGTGGTCAGGTCCTCGGCAAGTAAAACGACACACCCATCACGTTACCCTGGTAAGAAGGGTTACTTAGAAACTCAACAGGACAGAAAAACAACATCAACAAAAAAAAACCCTCAAAAACTAAAAAAAAAAAAGAGATGAAGATCCGTCGAAAAGGCTGAGTGAACTTAGTAAAGGGCCAGTAATTATGAAGCAACAACAGTGCACAGAGCACATAGAGATTGATGAACGAGCGCACTTCGGGAGAATCGGACCCCTGCCTCTTGTCAAAACATCTGTCTAGATAATTTATTTACCAAATTTTGAGCGACGTCTTTCTTCTCCGAGCAATTGACACACCACAACCCCGATGTCTCGCAGCTGACTTGGTACAAGCCCCCATACGTATTCATCGTCTTTTCAACAACATCTTTGGCCACCCGTTATCCGTGCCATCCGTGGGTATCTTGTATATTTTTTTCTTATCTCTGTATTGAATCGATTTCGGGATTAATCCAACGGATTTTTCCCCTCTTCAGTAGAGAATACGATAAGAAATAAATGAAATACTTTCAAGCACCCAAGTGCTTTTAATATTTTGATATGCTGGCCACTTGATGAAATTTTTGAAAAAAGTTTTAGAAGTAAACAGACAGACAGACAGACAGACAGACAGA
>NC_069002.1:3445625-3446857 GCF_001194135.2 Octopus bimaculoides | reverse complement strand
TATATATATATATATGAGATTTTGGTGTGATAGCGATCTGATTTCATAAAGAAAAAAACAAGGTGTTGAAGTTCCATTTTATATGGCTTTCTCTTTACGGAAAATAATTAACACGAGAAACACGATCTGTTTTCAATCTGGAATTAGTGATATAAATAAATAAAATTACATCGACAAAGGATAACAGTGTATCTATGTTCTTAATCTTTTATACATAAAAGAGAACACGAATGTGTATGTGTGTGTGTGTCTGCTTCTGTATTATGTATACTTATATAAAAAAAATAAAAGAACAGTAAAGCTTATGCGATAGTGAAACGTGGAAGTATATTAATATTTTAATCGTTCGGTTTGCAAACGTCTCGAAATCGGAAACTTCGAAGAATGCCTTCCATCAGTTAAATAGTTCAGATTTACGGCTCAAGGTCGATTTGCTTTATTCGTTGTTTGAGACGGAAGCAGTATTTGTTCAGAAAAACGATCTGTATACCATAGACCTCAAAGCAGAAGGAAAATAAGCGTCGCTTTTCATTTTAGCAGTGTTGTTCTATAGGAGATGCCTTCCTAAGATGGTATTGTGGCTTTCTTACCGTATATTCACGTTAAGTAATATATGTAAATCTCTGTCTGTCTGTCTGTATTATGTATGTATGTATGAAGGAAGGTAGCTTAGTGGTTAGGGTGTTGCACTAACGATTGAGAGATCGTGGGTTCGATTCCCAAACCGAGCGTTGCGTTGTGTTCTTGAGCAAAGCACTTCATTTCCCGTTGCTCTGCGACCATTTCGACATCTGACATGTGGCACCCAGTTGCACCTGTACAGGTAATGTTGGTTTGATGTAAGGCTTCACCTTTTGATACAAGTCTGATAAACTGAATTGCTCACACAAATTAGATAAAATTTATTTTTACGTTGGCCATTATGTAACTGTATATTGTATATATGTCTGCTCGCGATTACATGTACAAAACTTAGCGAAAGCATGTTACATATATTACAAAGTTGCCCTCGTTTGTAAGTGACGGCCATAGATATGTGCGCGCGCGTGTGTGCGTATATATATATAAGGAGGAAAGGAAAGTGAAGAGAGAGAAGTATACACATTCATCATTGGAGGAAATATAACTTGTAAGTATAGTGTGTAAGTATATATTTATATATATATATATATGTGTGTGTGTGTGTGTGTGTGTGTGTGTGTGTGTGTGTGTGTGTGTGTGTGTGTGTGTGT
>NC_069002.1:3439114-3443482 GCF_001194135.2 Octopus bimaculoides | reverse complement strand
TGTGTGTGTGTGTGTGTGTGTGTGTGTGTGTGTGTGTGTGTGCGTGTGTGTGTGTGTGTGTGTATGCATGTATGTAATCTGTGTCCTTATATGTATCTATGCGTACTCATGCACACACACACACACACACACACACACACGCATGCACATAAGCATACATACACGTACAGTATTTCATCTCAGTGCCCCTCCTACGTCTACATTTTTACTGTTTTTGTCAGAAGGAAGGGGCAGCGCCCACATAACCTTTTCCTGGCCGACAGACCGAGGTTAGTGGTATTGATGTGCGCTGCAGGTTCAGTTTCAAACAACTTTGTATTAACATCCGCAGGAAAAGATCTGAGCCGGGAGGTGGGGAGGGGGGATACCAAAATGCTGGAGTCCAGGTGAGGAGAGTGGGGTGAAAGATTGGTCCATGCTGGTGGTTAGTACGTAATGTTGGGGCAGGTGGCGGTGGGTAGAAACACTATGAGTGAGTCGAAGGGAAGAGACGGGTGTTTATGCTCCTAAGCAAGTGTACAGGAGCAAACTTCGGCCCCTGTTCCTCTGAACTTTCTAAGGCAAACCCAATCCAGCAAGGCCCACTCCTCCTACTCTTTTTCTCCTACTCTTCCCGTCAATCTTTACTGTGACTCATTTCATAGAGAAAATCGTGTTACATATTGTGTGTGTGCGTGTGTGTATGTGTATGCGTGTTGTGTGTGAGTATGTGCATCTGTGTTTCTGTACCTATCTGTGTGTACGTAAATTCATTCATACGTATATGCGTACACCTACATGCCCGTGCAAATGTGTAGACAGATGCATGTACACACACACGCAGACACTTAGGTATATACGTGCTTATATACAAACAGACACGTTGATTCGTTTACGACATACATACATACATTACATACATACATACATACATACATACATACATACATACATACATGCATACACTGAATCATATACACACAAAAAAAACGTAGGCACTTCCATCACTCTCTCCCCTCTCGCCCCTTTCTTCATCTTCCTCTATCTCATTTATTCTTTATAACGCTCAAGTTCCCTATTATCCAAACCCATCCTCTTCCTTCTCATTATCAAACCCCCACCTCTATCTGAAATCCTCCCATCCCTGCAGCTAATCCCGCCGGAAGTCAGCTGATCAAAGATAGGCAAAGTATGGCCTCGTTTTCGCAAGGAGCGAAAGCTTGCCATGTAACACCTGCTAGATACTGCGCGCCGCCATCTATAATGTATGATGTATGATCTGTGTGTGTGTGTGTGTGTGTGTGTGTGTGCGTGCGTGTGTGTGTGTGTATGAGAGTGTGTGTGCATGCGAGTGTGTATCTTTATGTATGTATGCATATATATGTGCGAGTATGTATGTAATATATCTATCGATGTAGCATGTATTCATACGCATGCATACACGCACTTATATATATATATATATATATATATATATATATATATATATATATACGTATATGTATATTCGTGTATGTGCATACATACACAGACACATAGACACATATATAGATATATACATGTGTATTGTGTGTGTGTGTGTGTGTGTGTTTGCCCACCGCTTCCACTTTGCAACTGGTGTCGGTTCATTTAACATCCCGCAACGTTAGCGGTTCAGCAAAAAGGAGACCGATAGAATGAGTTACTAAGCTTAAAGAAATCAGTATTAGGATCAATTTGTTCGACCACACCTTCTTCAGGGCGGTGCTCCAGCATGGCCACAGTCCAATGACTGAAACTAGTAATAGATAAAATATAAAAGTTATGTGCGTGGCCAAGTGGATGACTTCTCAACCACGAGGTCTCACGTTCGAGCCCATTGCGTTGAAGCATCTTGATCAAAACATCTTTCACCTTATCCTGGAGTCGACCTATTTCTTAAGAGAGAAATAGAATTGGTCACTACCAAAAACAGCCAGACAAAAAAAGACAGACAGACAGATTTGCCAACACATCTGTCGGGCATATAGCATCTCTTTCTGTCTTTCTGAAAATACATCTACGTCTGACTGTCACTTTTTCCCTCCATCTATACATCTGTGTCTTTAGCTGTCTAACTGTCTCTGCCTATATATCTGTCTCTCTTAGCTGTCTGTCAATCTGTCTGTTTATCTTTCTGTTTGTCTATATATTTATCTGTTTACCTGTCTGTCTTATAACTTTTTTTCTGTTTATCTGCCTGCCTGTTTGTCTTTCTATCAGTCCTTCTGTTTATCTGTCTGTTGGCCTGTCTACACATGTCTCTATGTTTGTATAACTCAATGCCTGTATATACGTGTATATCACATCTCGACTATCCTCTATCTCAATTACTTGCTTGTTAGATATCTTTATCTCTATATTTGTGTGTGTGTGTGTGTGTGTATATGTGTGTGTGTGTGTGAACGGCATGTTTGTATGAAGAGCTTATACATCTGTGTGTGTGTGTACGTATATAACTATACAGATAAATACACGCGTACAAAAACTCATAGACATATTCATACACGCATTTTAGCCAAAGTCTATTTACACACACATACACACACACACACACACACACGCACACACGCATACACACATTTATTCACTAATTTATTCAGCCATTCATTTATACACACATACATACATACATACATACATACATACATACACTTAGACAATTAATTCACACACGATACTTTACCGCGTTGTTCTCTCCCACCCTCTCTCTTACGGATGCGCGCGCGTAACACACGCACCTCCTCTCTCTCTCCCTCTCTCTCTCTCTCCCTCCCTTCCTTCCTGTCCTTTCTCTATACTAAACAGAGGACAGATGGTACCAGGGTTAGCAGGGAGGGTTTACATATCCCTAAAACACAGGAAACATCAAGGGACTTCCTGTCTGTTCAGTCGACTTATTATGGCTGTGTATTTGTCACTCGGTACACTGATGGCTCTATTCTTCCTTTGCTTAATATTGACTTTTGCTGGGGCTGTATGTGGTCAGTATTGGCCGTGGTCAGTGTTGGCTGTGGTCAGTGTTGGCTGTGGTCAGTGTTGGCTGTGGTCAGTGTTGGCTGTGGTCAGTGTTGGCTACGTTGTCTTGGACTGCAACTACGCTAAATCTGACATGCCACAAAAAAGGACCTGCTCATTGTCTAGAGATTAGAGGACAGTCTGGTGAGGGGGGAGGCACTTGTTTGTGCCTCAATAGGCGTCTGAGCAGAAACACTTGTCCAGTCCATAAAGTGTCCTCTTATCTCTGGACAATAAACTTGTCCTAAACCTTAATAGCCACTGGATGTCAAACATGGACTCTATACCGTCGACACATTAAATAGCTGGAACAGTTTCACACAAGGGCAGTGCGCAGGATCATGGGCCTTCACTGGCAGGACAGCGTGACAAATCAAGAAGTACTGGACAGAGCTTGTTCGACAAGGATTGAGTCAATGTTGTTGAAGACTCAGTTACGCTGGACTGGCCATGTCATCAGAATGACTTAAACCGTGTACCCAGACAACTGTTGTACAGCAAGCTCACGCAGGGCCCACGCAAACGAGAAAGACCTAAATTGAGATACAAAGACACTCTGAAAAGTAACCGCAAATGGCACGGCATTAGACCTGACGAACTGGAAGTCTCTGCCGCAGACAGATCAGCGAGGAGGCTTCTCACCTCACAAATAGCAGCTACCTTTGAAGAGGACCGGCGACGATGTCTCGACGCTGCAAGAGAAATACGTCACAAGGCAGCATCCACCTCAATCCAGTCAACAGACTATCGCTGTGACATCTGCGAGCGTCTGTGTCCTTCCAGCTTTGGACTGCGGAATCACATGCGCTCCCATCGCTGAGAACACAGACTTTGTTGTCATCGGATACCAATGGACTACCCGTCTCTATCCCTAATAACATGTCAACTTAGGAGGATTTTTGTTTTTTATCTTTGAGATTGTTTCCCTTTCTTATATGGATCTGGCCTCGATTGCCATTTGGTAATCGTGTCACCTGCTCTCGAGACGGAGATAATTTTAAAGAATCAAGAATTTATGTTGTATGGTATTTAATACGCCTGTTTTTGTCCATACATATATACATGCGTACATCCATCCATCCATCCATTCATCCATCCAACTACTGACCGCAGACAAGAAGAGAAGTCCGGCAGCGTTAAGGATCGCTTTACAAAGTTACAAAGTTCTTTGAGGGTGAGCCACACTTCTTCGTGGAATTCGGACGCGAAGAAACTGCCATCATACTCGCATACACACACGGCCCTGCGCGCACGTATATCCTTACATGCATACGTGTATGCGCACACACACACACACACACACACACACACACACACACATTCATAATACATACGATGCCCCAGATATGCTTG
>NC_069002.1:3438593-3439104 GCF_001194135.2 Octopus bimaculoides | reverse complement strand
ATGCTTGATGGGGTGTGTAACTTTACAAATCGGTTTAAAAGGTCAATAACTGCTCCTTAGGTAAAGCACTTAGCTTTAATTTGTGGCGATGCCGCGGAGAAAGGGACCAGACGAGGAAATGGGGGTAAGTGAGTGTGTAGGGGAAAGGAGGGAGGGTTTGTTTATCAAAAGAAGCTCAGATATCCTCGTTACCATATCGTTTGTTGGTGGTGGTGGTTAGTTAAGGATGTCATCCTCCCCCACCGTCCTTATTTGCTCAGACCTAGATGTTAGACCTAGATGTAGGTAGAGCACAAGAAGGGCTTAGTGATATTTCTCCTCATAGGTTGGGTCATAGATACTAGTGACAGTGGCGGTGGTGGCGGTGGTGGGATCGTGGTGGTAGTGGTGGTTGTGGTGGCGGTGCCACACAATGGGACTGAACCCGGAACCATGTGGTAGAGAAGCAAGCTTCGTACCACACAGCCACGCTGTATAAATATATATATATATATATATATATATATATATA
>NC_069002.1:3436664-3437517 GCF_001194135.2 Octopus bimaculoides | reverse complement strand
GGATGGGGGTGGGGTGGGCGAGGTTGGTGTTGCAGGAACGTAAATGAGGGGTGGAGGTCAGTGTTAAGAAGGGTGGAGTAGGCAGGGAATGGGGGAATGGGGTAGGAAGTAGAGGTGTCCTTTATCAAATAAACCACATCATGATTCCTCTAATTAGATAAATCAGCTTGTTTATACCCTCCTCCTCTTCCTCCTCCTCTTCCTCCTCCGCTTCCTCCTCCTCTTCCTCCTCCTACGCCTTTCTCTTCCCTTTCTCTTCTTCTTTTCCTCTATCTTTTCTTCCCTCTCCGTGCGTATACATACATATCTTCCCATTTATCTGTATCTATCAACGTAACTTCGTATTGTTTGCGTGGTAAGTAGCTGGCTTACCAACCACATGGTTCCGGGTTCAGTCCCACTGCATGGCACCTTGGGCAAGTGTCTTCTAGTCTTCTACTATAGTCTCGAGTGGATTTGGTAGACGGAAACTGAAAGAAGCCCGTCGTATGTATACACATATATATATGTGTGTGTGTGTGTATGTGTGTGTATGTGTCTATATTTGTGCCCCCCTGCCATCGCTTGACAACCGATGCTGGTATGTTTACGTCCCAGTAACTTAGCGGTTCGGCAAAGGGACCGATAGAATAAGTCGATTTGTTCGACTAAAGGCGGTGCTCCAGCATGGTCACAGTCAAATGATTGAAACAAATAAAAGAATAAAAGAATATATATAATGGGGGGGGGGTCAGAGGCGTGACTGTGCAGTTAAGAAGCTTGCTTCCCAGTCATGCGGTCTTGAGTTCAGCCCCGTTGCGTGACATCTTGGGTAAGTGCATGTCTTCTACAGTAGACCCGAGCTGATGAAAGC
>NC_069002.1:3435305-3436021 GCF_001194135.2 Octopus bimaculoides | reverse complement strand
ATGTAGTCTTATTATTTAATTTGTCTGCCGGAAGAATTTTTAATAGAAAATTCCTTACGTGCCTATCTAACATGTAAAACTTTGCAGTTCCTATTAGCAAATGAAACACGTGAAGAATCCAATTCGTTGCGACTCCTCTGATCCGGTCGCTTTCGTCGGATGTCTTCCGCCGAACGCTTCAAAATGTCGATGATTGTCATCTGGTAATCCTCCCGCACCAACTGATGAATTTTCTCCACATTTCCCGAGGTGACGCTCGTGGCAGGTTTTCCGAACCGTCATCGTCTTCGAGGGACGTTCTTCCGCTTTTGAAGTGCCCGTGCCACTCGAAACATTACGTACGGCCCATTGCCTCGTAGCTTACGGCGACGCATGCGCAATGTCTCTGAAGTAGACTTCCCAAGTTTAACGTAAAATTCCACTTTGGCTCTTCGTTCCAACTTCCTGTCCACGACAAAAATCGCAGACGACAGCATATACCTGATCATGGGAGAGAGGGGGGGAAGGGAGGGAGAAGGGGAGAGAGAAATAGAGAGAGAGAGAGAAGAGAGAATGAAGGAGAGAAAGAGAGAGAAGGTGAGAGAGAGGATAGAGAGGGAGAGAGATTAGAGAGAAAGGAGGGATAAGGATAATGAGAAGGAGAGAGAGAGAGGTGAGAGAGGGGATAGAGGAGAGAGTGGTAAAGAGAAAGAGATAGAAGGAACAAGAAAGAAGAG
>NC_069002.1:3432229-3433126 GCF_001194135.2 Octopus bimaculoides | reverse complement strand
ACACACACACACACACACACACACACACACACACACACACACATACATACACACGCACACACACGCACACACATACACACACATACATACACACACACACATATATAAAATAAATAAAGGTTGTCCCAACCTAAATACCCTGGAGAGTTCCCTAATCTGTTCCGCTAGATTAACTTTCCTTGACACACCTTATTGGCATATAATTATTGTTGTTGTTTGGTCCCAAACTAGCCACTAATTGTTTAAATCTACGGTTGAAAGCGTTCCTGCCATAACCACTTCGACTGTTTTCTATATAAGAGATTAAATTATTCAATGAGTCTCTCTTTCTTTGGAGACGGTACGATGTAGTTTGAGGGAGATTTAGCTGGTATTTCTAACATGTCGGACGACCATATGAAGGCTCCTTGTCTGTAAAGTGTAACTGGTTGTTGAGAGATTGAGGGTCCAGGTACGACAGGCGTAATTTAGGGACCGGGTTGGGTTAGTTAAATCAGAGTTCAAGCTAAACTAAGCATAATTTAGGGACCAAGTTGAACTGGCAATAATTATAATAATTTATAAGCACAAGACCTGAAATTTACATCGAACCCTAGTGGCTCAACTGGTACTTACTTAATCAACCCCGAAAGGATGAAAGGCAAAGTCGACCCCGACGGAATTTGCACTCAGAACGAAATACCGCTTAGCATTTCGCCCGGCGTGCTAACGACTCTGCCAGCTCGCCGCCTTTTTGTCTTACCAATAATATTAATTATTATAATTATTTCTAAGTTTAGCTCAAGGCCAGCAATATTGCGGGGTAGGGTGGGGGGAAGAAGGGTCAGTCGATTACGTCGTCCCCCAGGGCTCAAATGGTGCTTATTTTTATCCGACCCCTGAACGGATGAAAGGAGT
>NC_069002.1:3431048-3431932 GCF_001194135.2 Octopus bimaculoides | reverse complement strand
GATATGTTGTCGTTGGACCAATAAAAACGCTAACCAGGCCATTTTATGTGTTGTTGTTGTTGCTGATCAGCCCTCAAGTCAGCTCTGATCAAGTAGACTTATGATTGAGGGCATTCCAGCCGTGACCATCCACTCTGTCTTTTCAAGGTGGAAGAAATCCAGAATCAGATTTTTTATTTATTAAGACGGCAGGGTGTGATATGGAGGAGATTTGGCTGTTGTCTCTTGCAGATTAAGTAACCATATACAGACTCCCTCGTTGGTTCGGTTTCTCTCTGTTGACCTAAGTGTGTCTATCTGTGTGTCCTTTTAGTTTCTTCTCTCTCACTTCCTACATGAGCTATGAATGTTGGTAAACGTGTGGTATGCAATGCCTTACAACAGTGCAAGTCGCTTATTATAATCACAGATAATGTCATCAAACGCTTATTCGTATCAAAATTAGAGAGTCTTAACCACCCTCAGGATATTGTCATATCTTTCGCTTGAAACTTCTTAGTACAGTGAAAGCCGCTTATTATAATCACAGATAATGTCATCAAACGCTTATTCTTATCAAAATTAGAAGGTCGTAAACACAGGAGACTTTTGCATATCTTCTGCTTAAGATGATTACCAGTCGGTAATTAATACAATGTAAAAAAAACTCCGCCATAAAGTGATCACAATAAGCGACTTTCACTATATTCTGTCATTATTGCATTCAGCTAGATACACAAAATTACAATTATTTTATCGAACCACCCCAAGGCGATTCAAATTTAGAGTGTAAAGAAGTGTTTCCCACCCAGAGTTTCCCGGACGTCACGAGATGTCACTCGGGGTTTTCGTTGGAACTGATCATAAATAGACGATTTTTTTTCGCATGAAACCCAGTGTAAATC
>NC_069002.1:3426011-3429709 GCF_001194135.2 Octopus bimaculoides | reverse complement strand
ATATATATATATATATATATATATATATATATATATATATACCCACACACACACACATACCGTATGTGACTATACACACTTTTTTGAGTGTGCATATGAGAAACTCTAGCGATGAACTAGATCACTTGACTTGTTTCTAATAAATACAAAGTCTAATTCACGCATTAAATGCTCTTTCCTTCCGCTCGTTCACTTGGACACGCACGCACACAAGCCTAGCCTCCAACGGTGGCCACCTGCAGTAAATTTGGTGCGTCCGGGTTAAAGAAGTTTTAGCTTTCGTCATGAGACCAGGTGGGCCAGATATAACTCACTTTCACTCGTACTTTATTTATCGACCGCAAAAATATGACACGCAAAGTCAACCTGGGCGGAATTGGAACTCAGAACGTAGCGACAGATGAAATTCCACTAAGCATTTCGACCGGCGTGCTAGCGATTCTGCCAGCTCGCCGCCTTTTTAATAATAATAATAACAGGCTGAAATTTCGTTGGTGTGGGCTAGTCGAGCCCAGTGCGTAACTGGTACTTATCTAATCGACCCTGAAAGCTCGCCGCCTTCATAATAATAATAATAATAATAATATTAATAGCCTCAAATTTTGCTAAAAGGGCAGCCATTTTGGGAAAGGGGATTTTGCGGAACTGGTACTTATTTAATCAACCCCCAAAAGATGAATGGCAAAGTCGATCTCGGTGGAATTTGAACTCAAAACGTAGCGACAGAAAAAAATACCGCACAAAATGTCCATCATTGGCTCCTATATCTCTACCGTGGCTAATTTATTATACAATCCTGACTCAGCCCTCAACCATCATTTGTTTAATCAATGATGTTCCAACCGCGACCATCTTGTCATCTGTATCTAGCCCTACATTACCGACTACAAAATTTGGTTGTTGCTTCTAGCACATCGAGTGGTTGGTCAGAATTTTGACGACAGAAACTGATATTGAAACCGGGTCGGTAGCGCATCGAGTTGCAAACGTGTGCAGACGATCGGCTCTTACAAAGCAGACAACAGAAATAATAGCTTAACCATATCGGCTATACACACGTAACACGCACGTACGCATGCACGCACGCACGCACGCACGCACGCACGCACGCACGCACGCACGCATACACATGTATACAGATACGTGTATGTGTTGTGTATGCGTGTGTGTGTGTGCATGTTAATGCATACATACATGTATATGTATGTATATATATACAGGATTGGCCAAAAGTCACCTGACAGTAAATCGAAACCATTTAATTCTAAAATTTATATGTGTTTAACAACTGAATGAATTTAATAAAAGCATCTAAATATGAAATATCATGAAAATTGTCCAAACTGAAATCCTTCTTGAGTGACACATTTTTCCATTCGATTCAATACAGAATTACAGATAGTATTTATGGAATTTTGGAGTGACTTTGTGGTAAGTAGCTTGCTTACCAACCACATGGTTCCGGGTTCAGTCCCACTGCGTGGCATCTTGGGAAAGTGTCTTCTACTATAGCCTCGGGTCGACCAAAGCCTTGTGAGTGGATTTGGTAGATGGAAACTGAAAGAAGCCTGTCGTATATATGTATATATATATATATGTGTGTGTCTGTGTTTGTCCTCCTAGCATTGCTTGACAACCGATGCTGGTGTATTTATGTCCCCGTCATCTAGCGGTTCGGCAAAAGAGATCGATAGAATAAATACTAGGCTTACAAAAGAATAAGTCCCGGGGTCGATTTGCTCGACTAAAGGCGGTGCTCCAGCATGGCCACAGTCTAATGACTGAAACAAGTAAAAGAGTAAAAGAGTAAAAGAGAGAGTTGCTATCGGGTGACTTTTGGCCAACCGTGGATATCCATATTCATGTGTAGTTATCTACGTGCGGAGGCGCAATGGCCCAGTGGTTAGGGCAGCGGATTCGCGGTCGTAGGACCGCGGTTTAAATGTATATTCCTTTGCTTGTTTCAGTCATTGGACTACGGCCATGCTGGAGCACCGCCTTAGAGGGTTTTAGTCGAAGAGATCGACACCAAAACTAATTCTTTGTAAGCCTAGTGCCTATTCTCTCGGACTGTTTTGCCGAACCGCTATGTTACCGGGGATGTAAGCACACTAGCATCGGTTGGCAAGCGTTAGTGTTGGAGGCAAACACAGACATACACACACACACACACACATGGTCCGTCTGAGCAGCATCATAGGCACCCGAGCAAATCATTACCCTGAGCCCTTTAATATTAGTAAACCACAGCGTCCATAGGTCAGAATTGAGCCCCGAGACTCGATAAGCCATGGACAACTGTCCAGTGTGCTGCTCTGGGCCCTTGAGCAATTCATTTATTGATAATAAGCCCACAGCATACATAGGTCAGAATTGAGCCCGTAGACCTAGTAAGACCGAGACCACTGACCAGTCTGCGCATACCTCAAGGCGGCACTGACGCACACACACACACGTACCTGTATTACTGTCCAAGGTGCGCGTGCGATTGTGTAGATGTATTTACATGAGTGTGTGTATGTGTAGCATGTTTGTTTAAGGTTTACGTACACATTTTATGGTCTTGGTGAGATGTGTTGTGTGTGTGTGTGTGTGTGTTTATGTGCGGGTGTATGTGTGTGCGGCTATGTAAATGCGGGCGTATAACGGTAGATAGCTGTGTAAATATATATATATGCGTGTGGGTGTGGGTGTATGTCTATGTATATACGTATACATGTATGTATGTATGTAAGTATAACGGGTCAAAAAAAAAAATAGGCGTATAATAGATACAGGCAGATTGGTGCCCAGACCAGACCAAATACCTAAATCCCAACGTCGAACGAAGACCGAATCCATGCAAATAAGTGTTGGCTATACGCAATATACTTGTCGAATAGGTAGATAGATAGATAGATAGATAGATAGATAGATAGATAGAAGATTATATATATAATGGAATAGTGATAGAGTGACAGAGAGAGAAAGAAAGAGAGATATGTATGTTGCGCGTGTCTTTTATTCTGTAGTTTACTGAAAAGTGAAGAAAAAGAAAGAAGAAAAACGGGAAAAACGGAGAACAAAAGCCAAAACAAATATAGGCCGACACAATGAAAGGATAAAAAAAATTAAAATAGATTAAAAAAGAACGGGTGTTTGTGACTTCAGACGGTGAGGACAAGACAGAGAAAACAGTGAATGAAAGAGAAACGGTTACGGAAAGAAAACTTCAATGAAAAAGACACGTTTTGGAAGAGAGACGTCCGAATGAACTTACCTTAAAGAAATCCTGAAGAGTTGTCAAGAGAGTGTGGAAGCCGTAATTTTGTTCTATTTTCTGTCTTTTAAAATGTTTTTTTTATATATATTTACTCTTTCTTTTCGTCCAAAAATGAAAACCTACCCAGTTGACAAAATCTCGAAACGTAAATAAACCATGCTTGAACCACTTAGAATGTGTGAATGTAGCGAGTGAGTGAGTGAGAGAGTGAGCGCGGTGTGGGGTGGTGCGTGTGGTAGCAGCGTGGAGGAGGGTTGTGACTGGAGTGGTAGTAAGGAGTGAGTGTGTGTGTGTGTGTGTGAGTGTGAGTGTGCAAAATATGGACGATGGGGGGGTGATGGGGGGAGGTGATGGTGGAGTAAAGCAGACGGTGATAGCGTTGTGGCGATGGTGGTGGAGAGATTTTTATAGTAAGGTAGATAATAGTTTTATGGTG
>NC_069002.1:3423156-3425624 GCF_001194135.2 Octopus bimaculoides | reverse complement strand
ATCCGTTGTTATGTCCTGTTATTACTCCTACTGTATTTGTGTAACGTTGTTCGTTTTTTTTTTCCGTCCTTGTTTTTGTATACATTCGCTGGTACTTAATTTATCGACCCCGACCAGGCTATCAGATGTTGTTACGCATCGCTGGTCACAATGCACTTTTGAATTGTTTTAGCCCTCAAATGACGCCCCTCCTCCACTGTTTAGGCGAGCAGGCCAACATCCCCCCCCCCCTTGATCGAAAGGGGGACTGGAGCCAGGTAAAATGAAGTGTTTTGCTCAAGAACACGACGCGCCGCCCACTCAGGGAATCGAACCCACGACCTAGCGATCGTGAGTGCAACAGCCTAACCACTAGGTCACGCGCCTTCACATATATGTATTATATATGTAATAATTGAGGAGATGCGTGGCTTAGTGGTTAGGGTGTTCGGCTCACGATCGTTAGGTCGTGGGTTCGTTGTGTCCTTGAGCAAGACACTTTATTTCTCGATGCTCCAGTCCACTCAGCTGTGAAAAATGCATCGTACCTGTATTTGAAAGGGCCAATCTTGTCACGTTCTGTGTCGCGCTGAATCTCCTTGAGAACTGCGTTAAGGGTACGCGTGTCTGTGGAGTGCTCAGCCACATGCGCGTTTATTTCACGAGCGGACTGTTCCGTTGATCGGACCAACTGGGACCCTCGTCGTCGTAACCGACGGAGTGCCGGTTTGATATGCAATATTTAAATTATACATCATGCTTTTTATTGTGTTCAAGTGCGGTCCTAGGAATTTTTCGAAGGGAGAGCACAAGATCAGAAGGGAATACAGTTCCAGGAGAAAAGGTCGTAATAACATCATTTAGAAGGGCGCACTTAATTTCGTGAGTTGGGGGGGGGGGGTGCACGTGCCCCTCAGCTCCCCGCGCTTGGGTCCGCCCCTGGTGTCATATTACGTGCGTGATTCTCCCTCTCCGTGGAGAAATTGTCTCGCATGAAAGTGATTCGCGTTGCAAAGAAGATCGGGGGTTGCTGGATTAGAGTATTGTATTCGTGGCGTGGGAACGTACATGCAAACCCAATTCCATCTATACACTAATACGCACAGAAGCACATAAGCATCCATATATGCGCACAATTACATGTAAACACTTAAGCACATTTCCTGACACTTACGCTTCAAAACATTAAAGGATTAACTAAATGGTCAGAGAAGATTGGTAAAGTATATTAAGTAATATTAAAAAGAAGTGCCTTATTTGAACTTAGAGTCGGGCTTGACTCGTAGTGTACTTGTTAGAAACAAAATAACTTGAGAGTCAAATTAAAGATGAGAAAACAATAACATTTATAATTCTTTCTTCTTTAGGCACCAAGGCTAAGCTCTGAAATTTTGAGGGAAGGGGCTAGTCAATGACATCGACCCCAGTATTCAACTGGTACTTGTTTTATCGACCCTCAAATGGTTAATGATGAAGTTGACTTCAGTGGCATTCTGACAACACGCTGCCTTAGCGGCGGCGTCATCTACAACATCAACAACAAGATGCTTTCTCGAGACGAACACCGGGGTTTACAAGGCTTGCTTCCGCTGCTAATAATGGACACACACACACACACACACACACACACACACACACACACACACACACACACACACACACACACACACACACACATTTATACACTCATACACAAACTAACACACACAAAAGCAGATTCTCATGCACGCACCTCAGAAAGAAGCCGTGGTTAAGATGAAAAGCAAATCGTTTCCGTGTTCCGTGCGTGCATGTGTGTGTGTGTGTGTGTGTGTGTGTGTGTGTGTGTGTGTGTGTGTGTAGATTTATACTTGTATATACGCGCACACGTTTATATTACACACTTCCGCCACGGCTGTACATTGAGTACACTTGTGATCTTGTAGTGATGCAGAAACCAACTTTCTGTGAGTATATATGTATACTCACACACATATATATATATATATATCATGGAACGGGTGTGTATGATTGTGTGTGAGAGATGGGGAGGGATGGAGAGTCAGAATTTATCCTTTCCATGGGTGGCAACACTTGTTCTGAACATGTAAACATAATCATTTCTACGATAGGCACAAGGGCCTGAAATTTGGGTGGGGGTGGGGGAGAGACTAATCGATTACATCGACGCCAGTGTATCACTGGTACTTAATTCATCGACTCCGGAAGGATGAGAGGCTGCAATAAGGGTGGAGCACTTGCAGAAAACAGCACTGCTTGGAACCGCTCGACTACTCCGGAAGGTGCTCGAAAAATAAGAGGTGTTACCTTAGTTCACTGGTAGCGAACAGCTGACACCGTAGTACATCTCCAGCGTTAGAAGCTGTGCAAAGGCAATGATAATAATAATAATAATAATAATAATAATAATAATAATAATAATAATAATAATAATAATAATAATAATAATAATAATGGTATAAAAGGTGGGCTACAGCTAATATTCTGCT
>NC_069002.1:3422024-3423070 GCF_001194135.2 Octopus bimaculoides | reverse complement strand
AACATACAGAAAATTGCACTACTGGGTACTGCACACATTCTACGCAAAACACTTTCAATACAGTAAACATAAGAGCACCACAGCAAACCACAGCACATACCCAAGGCGCACAGAGCTGCGCTCGGTAGTGAAGTGAAAGCACGTTATAAAAATAAAACTACTGAATAATAATAATAATAATGGTATAAAAGGTGGGCTACAGCTAATATTCTGCTGAGTATCACAGATTTGCTTGTTAGTTGTTTGACCTTAACCAGTTGAGCTTGAGCAAGTTCTTTAGTGACTGACGATGCGTGCATCTCTGATCACGAACAGGAGTAGTGAGGGGTGAGGAGCATCACAACCATTTGCTGAGAGGAATTGTGTGGCATTTGAAAAATTCTCCACAGGGAACAAGGGTGTTTCATTCATCATCCTTAAACAATCCTTATTCGGGGACCTTTTGAACAGGAAGGGCTTCTCGACCTGAAGGAAATTCTTCCTGCGCCCCACCTGCAAGGTCATGCGCTGTTTATCTTCATATGAGAACATCATGTCGCGTATTTATGGTTTGATGCATGTGTCTTATGTACCCTTATCAGACGAATATTCGTTGTGTCCCCTTATCAGACGGGTAGTCATGGGCTTCGTGTATTTGTACCCCAGCATCACTTTGATGGCGTGTGCTGTTCCCTCACGCAATAACAATAATAATAATAATAATTATGAGCCATTCTACTATAGGCACAAGGCCTGGAATTTGGGAACAGGGAGCTTGTCGATTACATTGACCCCAAACTCATCTGGTACTTACTTTATCGACCCCAAAAGAATAAAAGGCAAAGTCTATCTTGAAGGCATTTGAACTTAGAACATAAACTCGGAAGAAATGTCGTTAAGCATTTTGTCCGGCACCTTAACGATTTTACCAGCTCGCCGCCTCAATAATGGCAATAACGATGATGGTTTCTGCGTGTGTATGTATATATATATATATATATATATATATATATATATACACACACACACATATATCGGTAACCCACTAATACCATGATGCATGATGG
>NC_069002.1:3417954-3418557 GCF_001194135.2 Octopus bimaculoides | reverse complement strand
AAGGCAAAAAAATGGGAAGCGAGATATGAGGATTTATTTGTAGATTTGCCCCAGATTAATTACCGACACCCTCTTTCACGTCTGTATGTATGTATGTATGTATGTATGTATGTATGTATGTATGTATACAGGGGAACAAATATGTACACCAAATGATGTGGTTGCGAAGTAGGTGATGGCGCAGACATTTGGAGTTAAGAAAACATTTTCAACAAGAACAAGATGTTAACCAAAATGTTAACGTTTTGAGGGGGTCATTTTTGAAATCTTCGGGGACAAGTTTCCCAGTTGCTGCGATAATTTCTGTTATCTAGAATGTCTGTTGGTGCCAGCCAAATGCTGTTGGTCATCTTGTCATATTTATTTTCTGGCGATATTTCGTTCAAGTAACATTACAGATGTGTCTTTGAGTTAGATTATATATACATATGACAAATATTATATATATATTATATATATATATATAATTGTGTGTGTATGTGTGTGAGTATGTGTGTGTGTATAAATACATATACACACGCAGATATATATATATATATATGTATATATATATATATATATGTATATACATATATATATATGTATATATGTATATATATGTAT
>NC_069002.1:3410284-3415753 GCF_001194135.2 Octopus bimaculoides | reverse complement strand
AAAAAAAGAAGTTTCTTATGCCTGTTTTAAACACCCCCTCTTCGTCACAACAAACCAATTTATTCCGGTTAATTTCCCGTGTACGCCAACACCGTTTCGAGGACAACTGCTCTGATAAATTCCTTCAGTAATTAAAAGAGAACTGTTTCGGTGTCGACTAATTGGAATTATTAATTAAAAGAGAACTAAATTAGCATAACACGAATTCAGATACAGCGAAAAAAAAAACAAAAAAAAAAACATAATTAACTGGTCCTCCTATATTTTCTTTACCAAAAGCCAGGAGCTTTTCAGCACCCACTCGTATATATACTTATACTTCAGTGTGTGTGTGTTCCTCACCGGTGGGGGTTTGTTTAGGGAAACCGATGTGACCTTATCTTATTGAGCATCACTTGTTATGCGCTCATAAATTAGTTTGATAGCTGAGCTGTATGCAAATGAGTCCATAACTGGGGTCCGGAACTCGCGTGGGAAAAACAATTTCGCGGGCCGGCCCTGGACGGAAATATGTGAAAGATAACGTATTAGACACATCTGTGATATGTCATTGCGAATTCCTTTTAATAAGCGCATTTGACCAGAAATTTTGGGAGACAGCATTAGTGACGGTTTTGGTTGGTTCCTTGGTTTCTTGGTTCCTATTGCTTACAGCCTTGAAATATGTCGTAATGTGATGGGTGTGTAACATATATATTAGTCAGGGATTGGGAGAAAATGGTACATTATACGCCTGTCACACCCATTTGGTATGATGTTTGGAAGTTTGGTGAACATTACAGAGAAAAGGACCTTGCAAAGTAGTGACGGCGAACGAACGATCAGTAAAACTATATCGTTTGTTTATTTGTTGCGTAGAGTCAATCCCCACCACGTTCTCTCTCTCTCTCTCTCTCTCTCTCTCTCTCTCTCTCCATATATGAGTGTATATGTGTGTGTAGTTGTGTGTATGGTGTGAAACATAGCCGTCACTCGCAAGCGAGTTTGACTTGGGAACATACACTATGCTACCGCTAATTAGGTGTGCCTACTTAGTCACGATCAGTCATGGGTACCTCTCGGTTTGTCCTAGATTTAGTGGAACGTCCAGGATGTGACAACAGGAGAGGGTGGGAGAGAGAGAGAGAGAGAGAGAGAGGCGGGGCTGCACAAACACTGGGGATGTGTGACTTATGTTTGTGTACCAACGTACAATGGTGATGACAGTTTTATGTCTTACTGCTGCCCCAAAGCCGGCTGTTTTATCTCCCTGAACTTTTTAAAAACATTTTTTTTCTGGAAAAATACTTTATTCAACTAGTTTAAATATTACATCAAATTACATGGCCCTGAACCCAATACACCAGTCACTTCTGCACTCAAATAGATTTCTTGTTTGAAAGTACACTCCTGGTGTGTTTTGAGTAATACGACACACATTTACACTCATTACACATCGCACACGCACGCGTGCGCGTGATAGCTGTCGACTGGGTGGACGATTATGATCATCCCCGAAAAATTGTATCGTTTCCGAGTCTTTTCTTCTTTCCTCTTTTTCAGTAACCATGGGACCCTTTAAAACCAGCAAGGGAGTTATATTTCTTTTGCTGCAGATACGGTATTCATTTTCCCGTGTTGCAATCGGACGCTCGTTCTGTACAGCAGACTGATCGTATTCTTTCATGTGTCGAGTGAATCCAGATCGATTGGAATATTTCACTACCACATCGATTACATATCATATTAGCTGCTAGAAAATAGTTATATTCAGCTTGAGACATTCCGACGAGTTTCTGTAGATGACTGGCGAGATCAGTTCAGGTGTAGCAAACTCGTCCGTGTTCATCACACTTAAAACATGGGGCTGGTTTTCTCTCCTTAGCTGCCTGCTCAACCATTAGCCCAATCTAATGAAGATTCTTGAATCTTCCTGACGTCATTGAATATTTTTATGCGCCATTTTGAATATTTGAATATTTTTATGCGCCATTTTGAATATTTTTATGCGCCATTTACTTCTGTCTTGCACAGAAGATACTTATCGGTTATTTCAATTTTGCATTGAGTCAAAATATCTTTCACACAGTCCTTAAAACGGAATTTTGACTTAAGCTATAGACTCGTACCTGCAGCGCTGGATTAACCGTCAAGCAAAATAAGTATCGTCTTTATAGCAGTGCTCCGCGGCCTTTTTTCACTTGCGGTACACTTATATTCTTTTCAAAATTCGGCGGCACACCTGAATTTCCGTGTAGTAAATCGAATGAAAGAGATGCTGGCGTTGTTTAAAAAGCTGTCGACGATTTTAAATAGCATCTCTTTCGTTCGGTTGACTACACGGAAATTCATCCTTTTCTCTGACGAGTGGATGTATTGCATAATAACGATTATCAATTTTGGATTTCATTTCGAAAGGTAATACATCCATGAAACGATCGTAAGATATCTCAAACCTTTTTAGATAATCAGACTTTATATATTTATTTATTAATATAATATTATTTATATTATGGACGTATGTCTTCTGTGATTTTTTGATGTAATGTTTCCTGCTTTTACTCTCTAATATTTAAAAATAGGATAAAATCTTTATAAGAATTTATCAAGTAAGCGTGAAAAACATGTGAAGAATGTCGAGAGAACGTCTGCTACAATTGGTATTTTTTGACACAGGGCACCTCTAAGATGATCGTCAGACGCCGAAAGAAAATAAATGAACTGAACTGCGACCAGGCTCAATAAAAGGAGCCCGAGTTATTGGCTGCAATTACATACTTGGAAGTCAGTGTTGGCAGAAATTAGATCAGCTTGAAAATACACGTTCACTTTACTAAATTTATACTCGGGCTAAGCCCGAACAGCCCGTGTGCCGGAGTCGCCAATGATATATATATATATATATATATGCAACGGGCTTCCACACAGTTTCCTTGTATCAAATTCACTCACAAGGCATTGATCGGTCCGGGGTTATTATGGAAGACACTTGCCCAAGGTGCCGCGTTATGTGACTGAACCTGAAACCCCATGGTTACGATTTTGTAAAGTACTCAGTCATAAGTTAACAGAAAATAAAAAAATGAAGCACTTCCTTTAAAGGAGATTTGATATCTTTTAATGTTTATTTATTCATTTATTTAATTATTTTCGTCTGCAGTGTCCCAGGAAAGTAAAAATAAAACGAAAAACGGAAACAACGAAACCAGAAACAATAAGGTATTAAATATTACAACTCGGGACATTAACGACATTTAACATAAATGGTTATTATTAAATTAATTTCTCTGTTATTATTTTTAGCTTAATATTACATATATTTTCAGGTTTAATTTTCTTTTTCTTCATTTCATTTTATTACTCATATACAGAAACTTAATCCGTTTCGTAATTTCTCTATTTTAATTACGTATATTTTTATTTTCGTGATCCCCGAGACACGATAAATTTACATAAGTTTATTTGGTGCATTTAAATCAAGGTTAAGCCGAATCTTTTCTCTTTAGCCACTGATGTTCATTTAACCATTTAGCATTCACATTATTCAGTTAAGTTGGATCTTTTCTGTTTGGCTGTCTGTTCTCTGACTGGGAAAAAACGATCAAACTTTAAACCTCTATAACTTTTTTTCAAAAAACTTTTCTAGCGTACTCACGCATTCATACGCATGCACACACATTCTACGGGGTTCCACACAGTTTTCGTCCACCAGATTTCACTTACGAGACGGTGTAAAAACCGTTAATAGAAACATATTTGCTCAAGTTCCCTGCAATGGGATTGAACACGGAACGAAATTTAACCACGCAGCCATATTTATCACCATTATTGATCGACTGCCTACAACCCTAGGCCAACAGGTCTTCTGTGCTTGTCTGCCCACCATCGCTTGACAACCGATGGTGGTGTGTTTACGTCCCAGTAACTTAGCGGTTCGGCAAGAGCCGATAGAATAAGTACTAGGCTTATAAAGAATAAGTCCTGGGGTCGATTTGAATCAAAAGGATCTAACCCTTTTAATCCAACCTCTTGTCTCCACACTCAATTTTTTAATGGGGGTGAGATAACCAAAAAGTACCCATTGATTTATGCAAATTCAAAGCGATTCCAGAGAAAAAAACTACAAAAGGCAACACTGTATCACCTTTGATTAAAAAGAAATTGGAAACGCGCCGTTAATGCAAGGGAAGTAACCACTGAAATACGCTGTTATACGAGTTACCGCCCATCAATTGAAAAGTTATCTCCCTTGTAATTTCTCGCCGCTTTCCTATTCCATCTATCCATTTTCTCCGTCCACGATTCCGGGGAGTGGAGGCGCGTGGCTTAGTGGTTAGGGCGTTGGACTCATGACCGTAAGGTTATGGTTTCGATTCCTGGGCAGCCACAATTAGATCATCTCCAGTACGCAACTGGTACTTAATTTATTGACCCAAAAAGATGAAAGGCAAAGTCGGCTTCAGCGGAATTTGAACTCAGAACGTAAAGACGAAATAGCGCTAAGCATTTCACCCGGCGTGCTAACGTTTCTACCAGCTCGCACCCCTCGCTAATAAATCGCAATAAAACAACAATAGAACGTAAAGTAAAAAGAATGTCAAGATTATTTATAATTAAAAATATTATTATTAATTATAATCGTTTTGTGAATCCCTTTCACTTGCACAGCATCACTTGCAGATTTCTTTTTAAAAAACAAGTCTAGAATCGTTTGCTTAGAAGAAGCTTGTTTTTCGCTCTCTCTAGATTTCTCAGTAACACACAGAAGAAGCATTTGCTATGGTAACAGTATCTTTTGCACTTCCTTCAAAATTTGGGCCTTGTGCTTAAAAAATTCCACCTCACCATACGAAAGTGAGCTGAAAAATAAAACTCATAAATCTGGGGTCTCGTAAAGCGGGGCATTATTGTGTGCGTGTGTGTATACATATTGTGAAAGTGGTTAAGGTGTTGCACTCATCATGATTGCAAGATCGTGGGTTCAATTCCCAGACTGGGCGTTGCGTTGCGTTCTTGAGCAAAGCACTTCGTTTCACATTGCTCTGCGATCATCTGGACATATGACACTTGTCGCACCTGTACAGGTAATGTTGATTTGATGGAAGGAGTGAGCTTATGTCTACACAAACATTCGATCCCTATAAACAAATCATCTGTGTGGTTGTTCGGTATGAAATTGCCGAACCCTCACACGTCGTCTAAAAACGGAAGAGTCCATTATTTTATTTAAATTTTTTAAAGTACAACGAAAACAAGAAACATTTATGGTACATAAAAATTTTACTATCGTTTTCTTGTGACAAATATATATATCAAAATATGCAATGTACAATAAATTCTATTTACATTTCATACAACATAGCATTTGGAGAAATAAGGGGAGGGGGCAGGCAGATTGGAGGGGAGGGGGCTGTTTCCTGTTGGTTTTCTTTGTAGTTAAATTTGTTCTAATAATTTCCTTTTTTATTTTAACATATTTATTGTAGATTA
>NC_069002.1:3403106-3409119 GCF_001194135.2 Octopus bimaculoides | reverse complement strand
AAAAACAAAGTTCAGTTCAAAGAATGGATCAGATTTGTAGATGATATATCCACCAGCATACACATACGTGTATATATATACACACACACACACACACACACAGACATACATATACACACATGTATACACACTCATGCACATATTCATTTTTGGATGTGTGGGATTCTTGTTACACTTTTTCAAAAACTGACCAAAATATAAAGAAGAAAAAATAAGATTCCAACAATGTAGAGGACAGGGGTGAAAAAAAAAGTTAAATAATCTAAAAAAAAAAAAAATTTTAATAAAATAAAAATAAAAAACAGCTGCCGAATGTTCTTCCTCTGACTGTGTGGAGAGTAACATATTTTTCCTCATTCATAGAACTACACTGACTGTGATTCATCTTGTAACCCCATATCATCTATAACTTTTTGTGCCCTATCCAGAGTCAGAAATTAATATTGACTGGAGTTTTAACCATATTACACTTAAATTTAATCAATATACATTTATAAATGTCTCATTTTTGTTGATTTTTATTGTTTGTCTTTCTTTTCCATTTTTTTTCTTTTTGCATGAGAGACAGTTGCTAAGAAGGTCCGTACAGCCTACATGTACATCAGTGTAACCAGTCTGTTGGGCCAGATAATACTTTACAACCATATGAAAGCTCATATATGTAAAAACATCGACTTAAACTATTGTAAAATAATAAACCGTTGCCAAACTCAAGAAACTTGAACCTTTAATATTTTTAAAATATCTAGAATAATATTTATTGTAAAAAATTTTTTTTTGCAATTAAATTAAATTTTAATTATATATATATATATAAAATTAAATTATATATCAGTGTCTTTTCTGAATAAGACACAAATAAGACCAACACTTTTTTTAGGGTAAGACTTTCAGGGTGGGAGGGGTAGGCTCTTAGACAGGAATGAAGGAAGATATAGTCACTTGATTATACAAGTACATTAACAACTAGAATACTAATGAACGTCAACAATTTATGAGGCATATGGAGGAGCATTGGGGAGAGAAAAATTAAAATAATTAAACAAAATTTAATTTAAATAAACTACTCAAAGACAGGAGGAAAAGACAACAGGTACTCATTAGCACCTCATCCCTAATGACTTTTCCTTAATTATTTTATATATATATATATACATACATATACATATATATAAAATAATATTTAGATATGTATCCTAAATTAAAAACCATGTGTTAATGACTTGTAATTAACACAGGAAAATGATTTAGATTTAGATTTTTTTTAATAAAAAATGTCATTGAAGAACAAAATAAAAAGTGTATCACCCATCACCAACTAAAAAAAAAAAATCCTTTTAAATGAATGGGTTTTTTTTTATTGTTGTTGTTGTTGTTGTAAATGATAATGAGATAATGAAATAAAGTGAAGGAAAACAGAGAAGCACACACAAACAAAAATGAAGATTTGCTTCCTCATCAACATCATTAACTGCCCAACGTGGATGGTTTTTGTGTTGTGTCTGTGCTGTGAAATGGCGCATGTCTTGTTCTTCACTTCTTGCAGGGATCAGATAACCACTCTAAGACGTCAGGTGCAAAATACGTAATCAACATCACAGCACCTGTAAATTAGAGAGAAAATGACAAAGCAGGTGTGAAGAAGGATAAACGAGCAGGGAAACTGAAATGGCAACACCTGTAAAGAATACCTGAAGTAGTAAACATCAAAAGCACCGTTTGAAGTTTGGGCCTCACAGGGGCAGTGACAAGTGGGGGAGACCACTGAGATCTTTGGTAATATTACAGTGCTTGGGAAGACCTGTCAAGCCAAGTGAGACCATGGTCATGGCCGATGTGGGTGTTTCGTAACTGGAACCTGTGCTGGTGGCATGTAAAATGCACTCATTACGCTCTTGGAGTGGTTAGCATTAGGAAGGGCATCCAGCTGTAGAAACCATAATAAATTCCGTCTGACCCATGCAAGCATGGAAAAGTGAACGTTAAAACGACGATGATGATTAAAGCAGAAACGATTGGCTGTTGGTAGTCTATGTCAGTTAAGAGAACACTGACATAAAATATCTGCTAACATCGAGTTATGCCCCTTCATTTAGACGTGCCAACGCCAGCAGAGGTCAGCTTTGCATTTCTTTCTTCACTCCAAATTTGACCCTCCCCAAATACAAATGTTCTCTATGTGGCCTGTGTGTTTTCTGTACTCTGGTTATTATTATTTTTTTGTCTACGTTTTGTTTGCAACGTCCTGTACCCAGATATGCACCTATATATACAGGTAGATGTACGTATGCACATACTTGTACGTATATATGCATATACTCATTTATTATTTGTTTTATATATATATATATATATATTCGTTTAATTGTTTCAGCCATTAAACTCTGACCACGCTGGAACACCACCTTGAAGGGTTTTAAGTAGAATAAATTGACCCCAGGACTTATATCTTAAACCTAGTACTTATTTTATCGGCCTCTTTTGCTGAGCTGCTATGTTACAAGGACATAAAGACACCCAGAGTAATAGCTATAGCATCATTATCACTAGTGGTTGCAGCAGCAGTAGCAGTAGTAGTAGCAGTAAAGTTTGGCAATGTGCAGAAGGATTGGATAGGTTGGCAATGGAACATTTTTTCCACAAGTCTTGAAACTATCTCATCATAGTCACAAAGTCCAAAACTAATATGATTTTATAAAGATAGAAACAAGATAATAATGAAAAAAAAACTTACCTGCACGTCGCATCCCAGTTAATGTCTCCAAGACAACTTGCTTCAGATTAAAGACTCCTGCCTTAGCGGCATAATACAGCATAGAATATTCTCCAGACACTTGATAAACAGCTAACGGATGTGATGGATACTAAAACAACACCAACAACAATAATATAGTGGTATAATAATAAGATGGGGGGGAGTGACGAAAGATTAAAAAATAGAAATATATATAAAGAGGGAGGGATAGACAAACAGACAGGTAAGATGCACAAAGAGACTGGAAGAGAAAGAACTCACCTTTGACCGAATTTGTTGTACTACATCTAAATATGGCAAACCAGGTTTCACCATAATCATATCAGCACCTTCTTCAATATCACGCTCCTAGACAAACAGACAGACAAAGGTTTTAAGAATTACCCACAGAATAAACACATATAGAGGTGTAATTGTGGCCATGTGGTTAAAGCAACTGCTTCACAACCACATGATTTTGGGATCACTCCCACAGCACAGCACCCTAAGCTTCTACTAGAGCTCTGGGTTGACCAAAGCCTTGCGAATCGATTTCATAGACAAGATAATTATTATGTAAGTAAGGTCAAAATCCTAGCTGTGTCTTCTTGATGCTCACCTGCTTATTCCAGTCTCACAATCCAGTTGTTGTATTGATGTGAGGTCCCTATTAGAGTTGATAATTTTGGAAATATTGCTTGCAGAGTTATTATGGATCAAAACAAAAGCCGAGAAAGCTTTTGGTATTATTTCTTCACCATTACGCACGACAGACGTAGTGACACATACAGAAGTAGAGAAAGCAGAAACAAGATGGAGACAGAAATGAGTAGCGATAGAGAAAGAGAAAGACTAGAGAGAGGAAGACAAAGAAGTAGAGAGAAAGAGAAAGACTAGAGAGAGGAAGACAAAGAAGTAGAGAGAAAGAGAAAGACTAGAGAGAGGAAGACAAAGAAGTAGAGAGAAAGAGAAAGACTAGAGAGAGGAAGACAAAGAAGTAGAGAGAAAGAGAAAGACTAGAGAGAGGAAGACAAAGAAGTAGAGAGAAAGAGAAAGACTAGAGAGAGGAAGACAAAGAAGTAGAGAGAGAGACACAGTCAAAACACGAGTTGGGGAAGAGAAAATTGAAAAGAGAAAGATAGAAACGAGTAGAGAGAGAGAGAGAGAGATGGGATGGAAAAGCAAGACAAAGAGACAAACATGAAGGAGTAGAGAGAGACTATACTTACAACAGCTCTGTCAGCAAGTCCGAGGGCACCAGGGGGTAACTGGTAACTTTGTCGGTCACCAAAAGACGGAGCAGACCGGGCAGCATCTCTGTAATGAAGAGAGACAGCAATGAGAATGGTGATGACGGGAGTCTTTTGACAAAAAAGGACATCGCTGGAGATGTGGGGGAGGTTTGGGGTGGGTGAGGGAGACATGTATTTTGGTAACAGAGATTCCAATGAGCCAATCTCTAAGGAAGAGAGTGACTAGGAAGTGGCTAACTGGACATAAAGGAACTGGACTACACAGAGTCTTTTTATTCTCAGCTTCCTCACTAAGGCTTACATTCTACAACAATAAGTATTTAGCAAAAGTTAACCCACACACACTCACAATTATACACACACACACACACACAACAGGTGCAGATGTGGGTATGTGGTAAGAAGTTTGCTTCCCGACCACATGGTTCTGGGTTCAGTACCACTGCCAAGCACCTTGAGCAAGTGATTTCTGCTATAGCTCCAGACTGACAAAAGACAAAAGCCTTGTGAGTAGATTTGATAGACGGAAACTGAAAGAAGCCCAGTGTGTGGTTGTCTCTTTCTCTCTCTATATATATATATATATATCTCTATCCAAATAGGGAAAGGTATACCAAGATTCCAATATTGAGACTTCAACCATTGTTTTGAATTAATCATGCATTATTTCATAATTTTGAGATTTTGATGATGATGTCATTGTTTATTTTTAGAATGACACTGTAGGGTAGGTGTGAGAGGCCTGATCTGGCCAGTTTGAACATACACCGAGTAGAAAAGATTTGGGCCATATATGGCTCGTTTAAATAAGTCTTACTTACCTAAAAGGGCCATAGAAACCAGAAGCGAACTTGGCACTATAACTCATGATGGACACTTTGCTACCATAACCATTTTCTATTAAACTCCGTTTAATGGCTCCGACCCTCCCATCCATCATGTCAGATGGTGCGACAATGTGACAGCCTGAAGAATATTAAATAATACAAAACAGTGAAATAGATTTTGAAGACAAAACGAAAATTCAGTTTTCATTGTTTCCTTTACATGAAACAGTCGAAGATTATCACAGTATCTCTAGCATTCTATAGATGCTGCAGACATGGTTGGGTACTTAGGAGGTCTGCTTCCTAACCAAATGGTTTTAGGTGCAACAGTGCTGCACACGTAAAACATAATTTGTGTGTGGGTGTGTGCATGTATATTATGTGTTTGTGTGTATTATATACGTGTATATATGTGTGTGTGCATGTGTGTATATTATATGTGTGTGTGTGTGTGTATAAATGCATGTATATACATATGTTTATATGCATGTGAGTGTATGTTTGAGCCTCCCTTGCCTTGGCATTAGGTGATCGTTAGAAATGAACGTCACTGGTATTTGTTTTTAATATTCTGCAAAAAAAACCATGCCTGGCCACAGGGAAATATCACCTTGTTTTGAAAACAGGTAAGTGTTGGCAACAGGAGAGGGCAGGCATCCAATTGTTGAAAATCTGCCTCAATGAACTCTCTCCAACTCATACTGGCATGGCAAAGTGGATGTTAACAGCAATAATAAAATAACGATGATGACGTTAACAGCAATAATAAAATAACGATAATGACGTTAACAGCAATAATAAAATAACGATAATGACGTTAACAGTGATTATAAAATAACAATAATGATGTCAAAAGGTTGGATAGGAAAGAGGTGAACATTCTTCATTAAAGGTGTAATGAGAGAATGTGTTGAATGAAGGAGTGCAAATGAGTGACCAGGTGGGTGTAAGAAGAATGTTAACAAGGTTGAGAAAGGGTTAAAACTTTACCTGCTTTAGCATATGTAACAGCAATCTCCGATAATCGTTTAATGGATTCAGCATTATTGATAGAACCATCTTTGTTGAGGACCCCTGAGGAGAAGAAAATAATAAAAAAAAAGGCTGATGAAGACATAGAATGAAAGAGTTCTTCATAATATTTGATGCTACACAAAACATTTCCAACCAAAGAGAACATGTATGTGTGTGTGTGTGGG
>NC_069002.1:3400768-3403035 GCF_001194135.2 Octopus bimaculoides | reverse complement strand
GTATGTATATATATATATATATATATATATGACGTAGTGAGTTTGATTCTGAGCAGGTTCAGTTCCTGGACTGGGCAACACGTGTCCTTGAGCAAAACACTTTATTTTACGTTGCTCCAGTCCACTCTGCTGGCAAAAATGAGCACTCTTGCAGCAGACTGGTGTCCTGTCCAGGTGCAGAATATATGCGCCATGAAACTGGACCTTATGAGTCGGCATGGTAACTTTAACACTTTACTATCACTTGACAACTGGGAATGGTTTGTTTATGTCCTCATAACATCAATTTGGCAAAAGAACCTGATAGAATAAGTCTCGTGGTTGATTTATTTAATTAAACCCTTCAAAGTAGTAGGTACCCAGCATGGCCCCAATCCAATGACCGAAACAAAATCTGAAGTGGTTGGGGGTTAGGAAGGGCATCCAACTATGGAAACCCTGCCAAAAGAGACACCAGAGCTTGGTGCAGCCCTCTGGCTTGTCATTTCATGTGAAGCCATCAAACCTCTGCCAACATGACAAAAGGGATGAGAAATGGTGATGAAGGAAAATAATTAGTAGCTGAGGGACAGTTCAAAAATTATGACAAACTTTGGGTGGTACCCTGGATACATCTCGGGTACCTGATCTTTGGGTCGACTAATAAATGACAGATGAGACTCACCACAATGACCATGACAGGTGTAGGCACAAAGACAGACATCACAGATAAGCAGCAGACGTGGGAACCATCTCCGCAGATGTTCTAGAGCAATAATTACTGGTGTGTTTGGTGATGTGGCACTCTTCCCGATGTTATCCTAGAGAAAAAGAAGAGAGAGAGAGACAAAATGAAAGTGGGTTTGTTTTTTTGATATACAAAAGCAATGAGGAAAGAGAGAAAGTGGATGTTTTGATGTTCATGGCTGTGTGGTAAGAAGTTTGCTTCCCAACCATATGGTTCTTGGTTTCATCCCACAGCATGGCATCTAAGGAAAGTGTCTTCTGCTATAGACCCAAGCCAGCTAATGACTGGTGAATGAATTTGGTAGATGGAAACTGAAAGAAGCCCATCGTGTATGTGTGTGCGTGTGTTATTATCACAATGCCTTGACATTGCATGATATTTGTAAACGAATGTCTCCATCGTGCAAGCAGTGTTGTTCATTCCCAATATTCTATGAAACATATCTGGTCATGAGGAAATGTTACCTTGCTTGGAAACAGGTGAAGGTGTGACCGTGTCATACGAGCAGGGGCCTTCATCTCCAATATTCTTTGGCAACAGGAAAGGCATTTATCCACAGAAAAGCTGCCCCAATGCCCTCTATCTCATACATATGATGATGGCAACGACAATGATGATGGAACAAAACTGACCCCTTACCTTAGGTAAATTACTTGGTACTCCGAATATTAATACAGCCTGAAGACCTTTATCAATGAGAGGCTGTAGAACAGCTTTTAGTCTTTTTACACCATATCGGCACTGGTTTGGCATGCTTGGAATTGGATCCTCTGTATCTTCTCCATCTCTGCAGATAACAAGAACAGCAACAACAAACATTACAAGAACAAAAACATTTGTGGGGATTTTTTTTTTTTTTTGTATTTTGTTGTTGTTGGTTATTTCTTCCACACACATTTTTACTGGTTTTAATTACTGAACTGTGGTCAGGCTGGAGCACTAATTTTATGGGTTTAGTCAATCATACGCAGTAGTGCGCAGCAGTCGATGCTATGTGAGTGCAAATCCCAGCGCTTTAGGGGTTAAAAGAAGAAGGATCTTGTATGCAGCAGATGCACAAGAATAGTGGACAGTAAAACCCTGCCCCATGAAAGCAATTTTATTTTTACAAATGCCCAGAAGGCTCACTAGAATTAGTTGAGAGGTTCCTGTAAATGAGGTGACCTAATTAGCAACGGTGGTGGTGGTGCAGGCTGGGAGGAGGAGAGAGCAACTGCTTGCTCTGCTAGTAACAAAGAGATCTTCTTTCTGTGTGAAGAGGCAAATTGTACGGATTGCTTATGTAACAAAATTGCAAGGTGGCAAAAAAAAAAAAAGATAAAAGAAAAGAAAGGGTACAAAATGTAGCAGATTAATCCTGTGTAATGTAATGTAATATAAAGCTGAAGCAAATTAACACCAAATATACAGTGCGTGTGTTTTTATTGGCTAAACTGGCAATATGACCATCCCCAAGTACAACAACATCTGTTTCAACACACAATTTCACATAAAAAAATCTTGCAAAACAAATTTACATATTAATATATATATATAATCA
>NC_069002.1:3400201-3400758 GCF_001194135.2 Octopus bimaculoides | reverse complement strand
TGTTTCAACACACAATTTCACATAAAAAATCTTGCAAAACAAATTTACATATTAATATATATATATAATCAGGACAATCCAAGTGGCCTAACTATCTTTCTCTGGACAAATAGCCCCAAAGAATTGTGTGTGTGTGTGTGTGTGTGTGTGTGTGTGTGTGTGTGTGCATAATAGAGAACTATGTAAATCTGAAGAATAACAGAGTATGAATGTCTATGTGCATACGCATGCGTGTACACATGTATTTATGCATGTGGGTGTATTTTTGACAAAGCAGAAAAAAAAAAAACAAATTGGGAAACAAAAAGGAGAAAAAGAGCCACATAAAAGCTCCCCCACCCCACCCCACTCCCCTTTACTATAACCTCTCTCTCGATCTCCTCCTCCTCGAATAGAACAATAAGCACCACAACCACTGCCATTGCTGCTCCATGAGCCACAAGTGGAATGTAGTTAAGCAAGGGTCACTCACTCCTCATCACAAACAGAGCAGTAATAGTCTTAATAATGAGTTAAGTGAAGAGGTCCAACTATTTTTAGAATGAATTTATCTACCA
>NC_069002.1:3399484-3400191 GCF_001194135.2 Octopus bimaculoides | reverse complement strand
ATATATATATATATATACATATATATATATAATCTTCCTCACTAGGTCAATTAAACTGGAGAGGGTGGGGCAGAGGAAGGACAGTAGAGACTATGTTAATCTCTAACCTAATATACTTAGTTCACTGTGATCTAAATATGGGCATAGAGAGTGGGGTGAGAGAGGGAAAAGAGAAGGGAGTGAGATTTCTAAGGAAGGTGCAGACTTGGTTGTGTGGTTAAGAGGCTGGCTTTGCAACAGCCATGGTTTCAGGTTCAGTCCTACTTTGCGAAAGAGCTTTCTGCTGTAGCCCTGGGCCAACGAAAGCTTTCGGAATGGGTTTAGCAGACAAACTGAATGAAACGTTATGTATGTGTGTGTTTGTGCATGTGTGTATGTGTGAGCCTATGTATGAGTATGTATGTATGTATGTGTATGCATGCACGCATATTTGTGTGTATGTATGCAAGTATGTGTGCATGTATCTATGTGTGCACGTATGCTTGTGTGTATTGGGGGGGGAGTACTTCTCTCTCCCACCTCACTTTCCTTTTAGGGCTCGACCAAAGTCCTTTCAATCTCATCCACCATACTATCTCTTTTGCCTTCTGGTGGGCAAGAGCAACAACATCTTTAATGACACTCTGGGCATCGAGAGGGATCAATGAGCTGGTCTTCTCCGGAGGACTTTCAAGCCAGGGCCTATGGGTAATTTACAAAAAATCCCT
>NC_069002.1:3397485-3398838 GCF_001194135.2 Octopus bimaculoides | reverse complement strand
ATTGAGGTAACTCCTCCTGAAGATATAGAGTCAAAATTTTTAATTTTGACTATATCTTCAGGAGGAGTTACCTCAATCCTTTCTATATTAATAATAATAATAATAATAATAATAATAAAATCACACACATTTCCAAGCAAACACATGACCACCCATACAGATGCAAAAAAAATGGAAGCAAAAAAGTAAGAGTTATAAACTGTGGAATTCCTTACACATGGCCTGAAGCTATTGGAAGGAGTAAGACAATTAAATGGAGAGAAAAAGAAAAAAGTTGTGATAATTATTATTTAACCCCGAAACAAAAGCCTTGCGTTTCGGTATAGAAAGATGAAAGAGACAATTTCTATAAGTGGGTGGTTCTCTATTGCGGTCTGGTTGGCATTAAAAGAGACAGCAAGATGAGAGAGAGAGAGAGACTGGTCTCAATTACAACAGAGATTTTTGTCATTATTAATAAACTTACTCCCAAGTATGTAACTTTACACCCTTAGATATGTTTCGTGCTGTAATTACAGATTTTCTTTTTTTTTTTTTACAACACCTCCATTTTTAGAAAGCTACTGGATGACGTCTTTATAAGACACAGACAACCTTTGTAGCTAATAAAGAAATCATTAGTACATTAGGCCATAATATATAATCATTACCATTATTATTATGAAGGTGGCATGCTGGCAGAATCAGTAGCATGCCAGGCAAAATGCTTAGCCGTATTTCATCCACCCTTGCATTCTGAGTTCAAGGACTGAACCCAGAACCATGAGGTTGGGAAGCAAACTTTTTACCTCATAGTCACATGTTATAGTCCATAATGATTTTTCTGGATGTAAACCCTTTTGTGATCGATAAAGAAATCATTATTATTAATTTGGTTTCACTCATTTGTAGCCCACTGTCCTGAAACATACACACACACACACACACTCACAAAAGCGGAACCTCTGTCTGCCTGGTCGCTCGATCAGAGATAGCATGGAGATTCACATCCTGTTGTGTAAGGGAGAACAAAAACTAAACGAAAAAAAAAAAAAGGAATGGTCGTAATTGGAACGACTTTGATCGGAGGTCTGAGTGGAAAGGGTGTGTGGCTGCGCAACAACAACAGCAAATAACGAGATTAACTGAGGAAACAAAATGACTTATTAATTTATGAGAAGGGCGGCTTCAACGAGCTCTCAGCTCATTTCCAGCCGATCGAAGCTAAAAAGACTACAGCTGTCTTGCTACTTCAATTAATTAATATTTCTAACATGTTTATAACATTATAGATACTTTAATTACCGCTGGCCGTTTAATTTTTAAAAATCGGAAAATATCGAAAAATTTGTATTTCTCCCAACCATATGCCTA
>NC_069002.1:3393449-3396890 GCF_001194135.2 Octopus bimaculoides | reverse complement strand
AGAAGAAAAAATAAAAATTAATGGACGGCAGTCGAAATTTCTTCATTGACTCCCCTCCGCATTCAAACGGTTAATAATATAGAGCTAGAGTTGCAATGTTCAAGCTTTCTCATATTAATCAATAATATTAATAAATATATTAATCGATAATATATAAGAACGTAAATAAAACGAAAGGGATAGAAATTGTGAGCCGTTTCTTTAGACAGGCCGAAAGTTTTTAGATGTGGAGTGAGTTTAAATGGCGATTATGTAACGTCTGTATCTTCTTTTTTTTTTTCTCCTCAGGAGATCAAATCAATAATGATTTATTCCTTAAGAAACAAGAGGGACCAAATGTTATTTAATTATTTACTTCTATAAAAAGAGACAGAATCAATTGCAATGACCACATAAAGAGAATGGTATTTATAATATTCCATCGACCTTCCCTATCTCTTAGATTCAGAAAGGGTTGAACAAGGTCAACTTGGAAGGGAAGTGAATTCAGAACGTGGCTGGTCGCGCATTCCAGTCCAACAGTAGTTTCTAGCATGGTACAAAGCCACGGTCGATACAATCCACTCCAGTTGTTTGTTGGCTTACGTAATTTTGTATCTTGCCCCCGGAAGAATGAAATGGCAAAAATTACCACGGCAGGATTTGAACTAAGAACGTAATGTTTCGTCTCAGATGCAGAGACATTCGTTGACCTTTTGCCGGTCCAAAGTATTTTCATAAGTTTGTCCTTAAACGTCCAAACTTTGTTTACGGATTTTTAATTAACTCGTTTCACACGTTCTGAGTTAATATAAAGTCTTTCCTGTTATACATTCCAAAATATTCCCGTGGTTGAAAAACAAATGCTAATGTGTATTATCTATCTATTTGTGTGTGTGTGTGATGCAAGGGAAATATGTCTTGTGTATAAGTTTAAAAGGAAGAATTACGCAAAAAGAAAATAATAATAATAAAGACCTTACATAGGAATCGAATGAATGGGGGGAAAATTATTAGAACACACGATATAGATAGCATCCCCAGAGAGGAGGGGTGACATGATATCGGATTGATCGAGGCACCCTTCTCTCTGTTGTTATACATCGGACTATAAGGGACAATGTCGAAAGTAGAATAGACGTTTCATTCATATATGCCAAGCTGGCAAGAAGAAGAAGAAGAAAAAGAAGAAGTTGATGGAGTGTAAAAATAAGAGTGAAGGAAGGAAAAGGTGGAAAGAGAACCGAGCTCGAAATAGGATGGTTGTTGGTTTGTAGGTCGGTGAACTGATGATGTGAGGAAGACGAATGGAAGCTGAAAGAGGGTCGTGGAGTACAAGAGAGAACAGACACGAGTGACGGAAGAAGAGAGCAGCAGAAGAAGAGAGCAGCAGAAGAAGAAAGTGTTGGAATTCTTAAACATTAAAATAAACAACTAAAAGACTTCAGAATGTATGTGTGCGTGCGTGTGTGTGTATGTGTGTGTGTGTGTGTAGTGTTCGTTCTTCAGACATGTTCTTGACAAATGTGCTTTAACCTTCTCCCAGTAAGAGCCTCGAAATTTATATATAGAATACGAAATATGAAAGAAATTGTTGTATAGTGTTCAGGTGCGCACACACACACACAGAAATTATGTTGGTTCTAGTATATTAGATGTGTAAACTACACAGAACAGATAATTACACACACATACGCGTATTATATGCATTTTATACACGTTTTACATAATACATTACATTATATAGAAATATTATATACATATATATGTATATATATATATATATACACACACACACACACACAAACAAAATTACACAAACGTATGTATATAATTATATATATATATTAGCTGTATATATTGAAAAGAGCAATCTACAAGGTGGGCCAAAAGTCACGCACCACACTTGACATTTTTTTATATGATGTTATTATTAATTATTTTATTGTTCGTCGCGTGCAAGTACGTGTGTGCTCACTATTATTTCAATTTATTTTATTCAATTTTTGCCTGCCAATCCCCAGAGCCGTGTTGGGCTTATTTCCGAGCATTGACTTTTATAGTTTAACCTGTATTAATGACGAGATATTTTTTTAAAAAGAAAAACAGGAAAATTCTAAATATAAACGTCGATGTTCTCATTGTGAGAAGGTTAAAAGCAGTGATGTCAGTCAGAAACGAAGACAAGACGTCCTCAAAATAACCCGACTGAAAAGGAGAAGGGGGGAGGACAAGAAAGGAGTGGAAGTATTAGGAAATGAAGCGAGATTTCGTTGATGGGATAAAAAAACTAATAAGTTGGGTTCGAAAATGGGGTTGGATCGATCTGAATCCGTTTGTGGACTTGATTGATTTCTTTTTATATTGAATATGTGGGTGTGTATGCCTGACGTGAATATTGTTTTGCTGTGGTAGTTAGCACTTGCCATGTGTATCCTGCCGTCTTAACACCCCCTCCCCCGCATATATATGTGTGTGTGCGAGAGAGAGAGAGAGAGAGAGAGAGCGAGGAAGTGGTCAGGATGGCGATAATCAATCGTGGGCCAGCTGTGCTTAAACAGAGCTATGGTCAAAAAAACATTACGGCATGACCACCTCGTCTTAAGATCTCTGTCATCAAATGGTCTTGTCTTTTTATTTCATTTTATAAAAGGACAGCCGAGTGTGATTTAAGGAAGACTTAACTGCTATTTCTAACGGGCCGAGCGATCACGTAAAGGTTTCCACGGAGACGGATGAATGGATGGACAGACAGCTAGAAGCTGACAGATAGATGGATGGATGGATAGATCGATGGAGGAATAGATAGATCGATGGAGGAATAGATAGATCGATGGAGGAATAGATAGATAGATAGATAGATAGATAGATAGATAGATAGATAGATAGATAGATAGATAGATAGATAGACTGATAGATAGATAGACTGATAGATAGATAGACTGATAGATAGATAGATAGATAGATAGATAGATAGATAGATAGATAGTCGGTTAAATGGATATACAGATAGACAGTTATACGATAGATATGCCACATAACTGTTGAAGGTTATCTGGCTCTGGTAAATAAACAACGCTTCAGTTTATATTTAGTATCAATCCGTGTACATATATATTAGTCAGTGTGTGTATTACATAGATAGTAATACGAGCTGCGAATGTACGTGGGCTAGCTACAGGAATAGCTGGGGACGTGTAGATTGTAGGAACATGTATATATATGCACATCGTATCTGTGTGTGTGTGAACCAGCAACGTTAAGTGTGTATGTGTAGTAGAAAGAAAGAAAATCAGCTGAACAGATAACCATTCACCGTCCTCACCAATTCATTTTAAGTGGGAGTTATTAGTGAGTAGAAGGTCACGACAGGACAAGATGGACAGTTTTTTTTTTAATCGCTGTATTCACGCACGTAGCTCTTTCCCTCCACTATATATACATATATATATATATATATAT
>NC_069002.1:3390286-3393274 GCF_001194135.2 Octopus bimaculoides | reverse complement strand
TATATATATATATATATATATATATAGATAGATAGATGTATATATATATGCATGTGTATATATATATGCCTATGTGTGTGTATATATATATATATATATATGCATATGTGTATATATCTATATATAAGCTGATCGTATCAACTGGAACTCTTGTCGACGTAAGTGACGGAGTGCCAGTTATATATATATATATATATATGTGTGTGTGTGATCATCTAACGCCTGTTTTCTATGCTGGCATGGGTTAGACGGTTTGACTGGGATTGGTAAGCAGGAGAGCTGCATCCATGCTCCAGTCTGTTTCTGCCTGGTTTCTACGGCTGGATGCCCTTCCTTAACACCAACCACTTGACAGTGTGTGCTGAGTATTATCAACATGGCACTGGTACCTTCTACGTGTCACCGACAGGGGCGCAATTCATGCATCACTGGCACTGGCCACGACCACGCGATCTCACTTAGCTTGGTGTGTGGGTGAGATCTAATAAGCATAGGTGTTGATGGTGGCTGCATGGTAAGAAGTTTTTGCTTTCCTGTTTTATGCTCCTGGGACCAATCTGACTGTGTAACATCTTGGACAAGCTGGAATTTGGATCCAGCTTGGCAGAACTGTTAGAATGGTGGGCAAAATGTTTATCAGCATTCCATCCATCTTTGCGTTCTGAGTTGAAATCCACCAAGGTCAACTTTGCCTTTCATCTTTTTGGGGGTCAATAAAATAAATACCAATTGAGCAGTGGGTGGAGAGGGGGTCAATGTAATTGACTTACCCCTTCTCATAAAATAGCTGGTCTTGTGCCAAAATCCAAAACCAAATATTATGTGGAAAGCCCTTGACAGTAATGGCCCCAGTATAACTGCATAAATGAAATCAGTAAAAGGAACCAAAGTATATAGATGCACATCGTCTTGAGCAAGTGTCTTCTACTTTAGACCCAGGACTGACTAAAACCTTCAGAGTGAATTTGGTAGATGGAAACTGAAAGAAGCCTGTTGTGTGCGTACATGTGAAAACCTGTTTAGACATCACAAGGTGATTGTGAATGCATCATCATTATATAAGTGAGGTCGTTTGCTTCCAGTCTTGTGTGGGACACACCTAGCTATAAGAAAACATTACCTTACATGGTGAAAGGTTAGTATTGGCAATAGGATGGGCCATAGAAAATAAATCTGCTCAAGAAATTCTATCTGACCTACATAAGCATGGGATGATGATGAATTTGTGTGTGTGTGGTCAAAAACAGATATACACGTATATTCTTATATGTGTGTGCCAACAAAAGTGTATTTGTATGCAGAAATATATTGGATGATAATATGATAGTATGAAGTGCTGATCATTCAAAATGGATGGAACTTGAAGAAGATCCAGGAAGACATAGGATGAAGAAGTACTGAAACCGATCTCAAGACGTTGAGCCTTATGAAGCAGATGACAAAGGACTGAGATATCTGGCCCCTTGTTGTATTCATAAAGACCTGTCCATCACAGTAGAATTGATACAGGTGCTGGTGCCACATAAAAAGCACCCAGTACACTCTGCAGAGTGGTTGGCATTAGGAAAGGCATCCAGCCATAGAAACCATGCTAGAATAGGCAATGGAGCCTGGTGCCGACCCCTGGCCTTACCAGCTCCCATCAAACCCAGCACAGAAATTGGATGTATGATGATAATGATGTAAGTATTGGAGTCATTTTGTTCAAATGAACCAGTGGTTTTCAACCATTTTTTAACTTAAGGACTCCTTTGGGTCCTGATTTACTCAGGTGGGCCCTCATTAGCCATTCAATGTTTAAAAAACCTTTTTAAAATAATCAAATACTATTACGAAATGTATAAAAAAAAAACTGTTGTTGAAATACTTTGTATATTACAGAAGTATAACAAACTTATTTCACATAAAATTTTAACAAAATCTTATAAGGACTTGCAAGGGCCATATGGACCCCAATTGAGAACCACAGAACTAAGTCATTCAAGGCAGTGCCCCAGCATGGCCACAGTTGAATAACTGAAACAAGATACATATATATGCGTGTATATGTAGTTGTCTCCTTGCCATGACATTGCATGATAGTTGTAAACGAGTGCCCCTGTTATGCAACTGGTGTCCTTCGCTTTCAATCTTCTGTGCAAAAAAAATAAAAACATACCTGGCCATGGGGAATTATTAGCTTATTAGTAAACAGGTGAAGGTTGGTGACAAGAAGGGTATTCAGCCTTAGAAAATTCACCTAAGCATATTTCAACCGATTTATGCAAGAGTGGAAAAATCATCATCATCATCATCATCATCATTTAACGACCATTTTCCATGCTGGCATGGGATGGGCAGTTTGACCAGAACTGGTACGGCCAAGGGCCACACCAGGCTCCATTGTCTGTTCAGGCACGGCTTCTATGGCTGGATGCCCTTCTTAATGCCAACCACCCCACAGAGTGTACTGGGTGCTTTTTATGTGGCACCTACATGAGCGTTTTTATGTGTCACCAGCACCAGTGCTTTTTAAATGGCTCCGGCACCAGGGTTTTTAGCATGGCACCAACTGAGCGTTTTTATGCGGCACCAGCACGAGGGCTTTTAACATGGCACCAGCACCACTGATGACGATATGCATTATAACATATATGTTTCTATGCAGATTTTCATGCACGTTAGTGCGTTTATGGATGACCTATTTCACGGCTGTCTTCGAAGACCCAATCAGCTCCCGGAATTTACATTTCTATATTTTCTGAAAAGAAATTCTATAAACTGGTTTTAGCGAAATTATCTCCCTTGATTTTAGATTTTAAGCCTCCCCCACCCCCGAGGGAGTTTTTTTCTCTACTCACTGCACGGACAATCTTGGTAAACTGCTTTCTCAACTTCTTGTATGCAAAACCCTACGATATTTGTAGTCATATGCAGACTATTCGAGTGATCCATATTATAGATGACAGCATATTGTGGGTATAACTTACGGTATATATAAAAGGTTGT
>NC_069002.1:3388661-3389610 GCF_001194135.2 Octopus bimaculoides | reverse complement strand
CCTAAACCTGTCTGAACATGGGGAAATATTAACCTTGCATGGAAACAGGGGAGGGTTGACGGCAGGAAGGACATCCAGCAGTAGAAAACCAACCTCCATAAACTCCGCCCGACCCATGCAAGCACGGAAAAAAAAATGAACGTTGAAATGACGAAACTGTTTCGAAGCCAGTTTCACACCGTCCAACCCATGCCAACATAGGAAGCAGACGTAAAATGACGATGATCAACAACGATCATGGCGATATTTAAAATAATAATATCCTTTTATGCCTTGTATCTTAGTAGTTTGGTAATCAGTAATTGATAAGAAAATTTTTTAAATTATTGCTTAATGGAAATAAGTAGATGGGCCACCAATGTGATTAAAACTCCATGAAAGTGACGTCCTGACATGGAATGGAACCAGTAACAGAAAGAACGCTGGTGAAAATGGGACAAACAATTTCTGAATGAATGCACGTCTCTTCCAGGCTGGCTTTTAAAAACTACTAAAAACACACAAAATCATATATTAATAATCGAGCTGGGTGTACAATTATAATTTTTACCGTATATTGTAATATACAATCCCATACTGAAAGTCAATACAAATATATTTGGATTTATACAGCATCATTTGAATTAAACACGCAAATATTCTTGAATAAAGACGGTTTAATTGTCCAGCTGTGACAAGTACTCCCGCACTAAACATTAGGCACACTTTCTCGTTTAGACGTAAAGTTTATATGGCGTTGTATATAGCCCAGAGGTTCACAACCGGGGTCCAAATAAAATATCCACTGCGGCGAACGTTGGGATTTATTGTTAAAATATTCCAACATCTTTTTTAAATACAATTCCTGATCATATTTAATTATAGAAATATAATAGCAATTTTTAAACATCGAATGTAAAATAGGAATGAAAGTGGTTCATAGGGGGGGGGGAATGGTTGAGAAACACAT
>NC_069002.1:3388251-3388651 GCF_001194135.2 Octopus bimaculoides | reverse complement strand
ACACATACATATGACAATGTACATATGAATATATTTCATGTGTAGAGATAGATGGATGGACGAAAATCTGGGTAGATGTGTAACAAGCATGTACACGTCCGTATATAAGTATTATACACATGGATAACGTACATACATGGATGACAACTGTACATGCACAGATGTGCATATAAAGAGGTGTGTGTGTGTACATATATAATGGTATTTGTTCAAATGTAAGTGTAGATGACGAGGTGATGCATCTATATACATATACAATCTGTTTATGTGTATATAAGTCAATATATGCATGCGTGTGCATAACATTTCTGCTGATTAAAAAAAATGTATACACACGTATCACGTTGTATCTCTCCCGTTTCATCTAACACTCCCGCCATACATACATCATTATATATAT
>NC_069002.1:3382892-3388073 GCF_001194135.2 Octopus bimaculoides | reverse complement strand
GCCTATTATGCTGGCTGTGTGATATGAATACCTGTTCCACGCTGGTCAAATTGCCCCCGTGTTCAGAGCAATTAGTTCTGACCATCGGCACCTGAATGAAATTTTTTTTAGCTCACAACGCAGAGAACAAGAACCAATAAAGGAAATGTCAAAGCATCTTATCCAACATTCTAATAAATGTCGCGAATCCATCCACCTGGACTGGCACTATACTCTGCTCTCTGTCGAGATGTTAACGCGTGTACCGATGACAGGGGGGAGGGACAAAATGAGTAATTTGTGATTTCTCGTTATTTTCTCCCGATCAATTTGAAATCATTACATTGCACGTGTTGCATCACCGTTAGGGATCGAAACTGGTCAGCGTAGATGTTGGTGAAGTAGAGAGTTTGAAACATAAGTCAGATGATAGGTTGGTCCCCCACCCTCAACTTTGACCCGATTGTAATTGAGGTAGCTAATAAAATGCCTGGAAATTTTTGGGTATTTAACAGTCAATATTCACATCTCTTTTGGATTCCAAGTTATTTTTTTCCCCAACGTAACGTTAATGTCCTATTTGATAATTATCCAATTTAAAGTGGGGGCAAAATGAGTAATGACTGCATGAATGAGGAAGAGAGACACTCCAGCTGATCATTAAGAAGCTATGTAGAACGTTGTATGTTGAGTTTCGTTAATTTCATATCCTGTGTCATTTTTCCATGATCCTCTTTCATTTGACCAATATATTTAGATTTTTGTTGCATTTCTGAAGTCTAAGGATGTATATTAATGAGTATGGATCAATTTTCAAATGTAATTCTGTTGAATTGAAGAGGTAAATTTACCTATCTTGACTTACTCATTTTGCCTCGACTAAATTGATCTTTTGTATGCTCAGAACGGAGAAAATTTTCTGAAATAGTGTTCTGAATATGTTATAGTGTTTTTAGTGCATTTAGAGAAACCAAAAACACAGTTAATCTTACTCATTCTGCCTCTTCTGTATGTATGTATGTATGTATGTATGTGTGTGTGTGTGTGTGTGTGTGTAGAGGTGAATATATACATATATACACAAACACATACACGTGTGAGTACAGATATGAGTGTGTGTAGAGAGAGAGACAGACAGACAGACAGAGAGAGATAGAGAGAGAGAGATGTGTGCGTGTGTGTGTGTGTGAAGTATTGATTCACAGTGAGAAAGAGGATGAAAGCGGAAGGAAATGTGGACGATCTGACGGACGGACGACTACAACCAAGCTGGCTAAGAGGGTTTAACTAACACTAAATGAAGGCATGGCACGAAGGATCAATCACAAGTAGTCTTTTACTTACGTAACAAAGAGTGGATATATGAGGTTAGCAGCCGATATACTGGCTGAGTTGGTCTGCCAAGTTCTAAGGACGGGATGTGAGTAACCACTGTGCAGAACCTTATGCTCCTTCTCGGATGCCATATCGGTTCTGAAGCAGAAAGATTGAGAGAGAAACGTGAAACAACAAAGCTGGCGAAGCTCGCTCGCTTAATGATAGCACATGGAAGGAAGTGCCGTATGACGTCAATTAAGACATCGGTAATCGACCAATGGTATGCGAGAACGTCATGCAGTGCTGTATACGATCGTGAAGACTACGTAAAGATATGTAATTGATAAAGTAAGAGAGGGAAAGAGAAAGAGGAGGAGAAGGTAAGAGAAAGAGGGTGAGAGAGACAGAGAAGGAATACATGTGGGGGAAAAGAGAAAGAGAGAAACAGCATGTGAAGAAAGAGAGTGAGAGGGAGATAGAGAAGGGTAGAGAGTGTGTGATAAGATAAAGAAAATGAGAGTAAAAAAAGACAGAGAGAAAGGCGTTTAATGTATTTGTTTCCAAGATTCTTATGAAATCGTGCGTCAAAACAGATATATTGTTACATTTGGAAAGGGTCATTTCTTTTTTTCGTTTTTATTTTTTTGCCAATAAACACATGCTCTATTCATTTGATATTTACAGGTCGTCGTCGACTTAGGACCTATCCGACTTATGACCAATCGACTTTACAACGATTGGCCCCCGCCAGCTCCCGGCAGCAAGAGTAAATAGTCCAGTTGAGATCTAATGGGTTTAATTACCTAGAAATTAACCCGTCAACGGATGATGTCAGCTAACAAACGCTAACCCTAGGTTTGGTTATCGATCGCCACTGTGGTTATCCTAAATGTTGGATGAATATCCTGTCGCGGAGACGTCGAGGCAACCTCGTATTTGTTTTATAAGACGATTGCTTGAGACTGAATTTTTTTTACTGACGCCAGGCTCGATAGAGCGCGACTCTTCCGGTGTCTATGTGTCCCCAAAGAGGAAGTTGTCTTCATCTACTCCTCAAACTGCCAAGAAGCAAAGAAAAGCCATCGACCTCGACACAAAAATGATGGTGATTAGAGAACACGAAGGAGGAAAGAAAGTGAACGAGATCGCACATGAACTCAAGTTATCACACTCTACTGTTACGACAATTTCGAAGGATAAAGAAAGGATTCGTGAAGCTGTGAAAGGTTCAGCATCCATGCGATCTACAGTTATGACAAAGCAGCGGACTGGGGCCGTCCACGAAATGGAAAAATTGCTACAAATTTGGATTGAAGATCAGATCTAGAAACGGACGCTGTTAAGTCTGAGTGTGATTTTTACCTGAGAATACACCTTAAGAATGTAAAGAGATAAAACAAAGCTATATAGGCCTATAGACTGACTTACAACCAAATCGATTTACGACCAGTCGGTCAGAACCAAATATGGTCGTAAGTCGACGACGACCTGTATTTGATTCAGCAGAATCAGCGAATGGAACCGCACCTGCGTCCTGACAGGATACGTGATAGGCAGTATGGATGTAGTGTCCCTTTCCCAATCCATCGACCTTGATTTTGCTGTGGAGAAATGCATGGAGATGATCTGTGAGAGTGACGTGGAGTTTCGTGGTGTCAACATAGAGAAACTGGGCCTTCTCCTTAAACTTACACGTGACAAAGAGTGCCTGGACAAGCACGACCTTAGCTATTTCTACCCCAGTGGACCAATGAGATGTAACCCCGCTACTATCACCTCGATGGCCAAGAAAACCCTTATAGAATGATGGAATAGGTGAACTAGAGCCATACGGACCCCGAAAACTATGATCAAGGGAGAGAGAGAGGGGGGAAGAAATAGTAAGACAGTGATAGGATAGAGGGAGAGACAAGATACAAAGCATGTCTGACAGTGAGAAAGAGAAAAAATTATAAAAATATAAAACGAAAACCATTAGTGACGTGAGAAGACGAGGATGGAATTGAATGGGAAACTGAATGGTTGCCATTGACGACGCTTCCTGTCATCTGGTTATAGAACTACTTCGCTTCGCAGGATGGTCCAGTTTCAATTGCATGCTTGCAAACATCTGGCTTCGTCTTCCTTGTAAAATGTTATCATTGCCTTACAAAGAATAAAGACACACGGAAACTTTTGTATGTGCGTCAATGATTGACAAAAAGTATTTTATTTTTGTATACAAATAGATTAAACAATGTTTGAGTAATCAGTCTTGGAGGTAATCCTTGGGGGTTGATCTTCCAAACTGAAACCCGGTATCTTTTTATCTCTCACTTGTTTCAGTCATTGGATTACGACCGCGCTAGGGATCCGCTTTGGAGGGTTTTAGTCAAACAAATCGCTTCCAGTACTTATTTCTTTTAAAAGACAAGTCTGGTTCTATCGGTGTCTTTTACCGCTAAGTTATGGAGACGTAAACAACCCAACACGGGTTGTCAAGCAGACACACACACACACACGACGGGCTTCTTTCAGTTTCCATCTACCAAATCCACTCATAAAGCTTTTGTCGGCCCGACTGGTTCCACACAATGGGACTGAACCAGAAACCGTATGATGGGGAAACAAACTCCTTACCACACAATCATATCTGCACTTATAAAAATATATGTTTCACGCGTTAAATTAAATTAGATGTATGGTTTGAGTGGTAAAACTTTTTGTGAGTGGAGACGGTCAACCGTAAGTGCGATCTCCGTCAGTCAGAGTGGTTGTTCCAGTGCATCTTCCGGGACAACGCTTTTTCCGTTTTGTCTGTTGAGGCCATGAAATGGTTTGAATTAAAGGAAATTCTACGTTCCACTCCTTAATGTAAAGTTACTACATATAAATTGCTCTCACTCGAAATAATTACGTGACTTATTACATCTGAAATATTGTTTTGAGAGTCAACAGGAAAAAACCTTCATATCGGTGTTTCCCAACCTATTTTCCCCAAGGCCCTGCTATAACTTTCCAGAAAAATGTATGCCTCACGGTGTTTGAAAAAAACCCCACTATTTTTGATATGTTATAACAATTATTTAATACAAAAGAATCTATTAGTTACTCCTTTATTATGTACTGAGTACAAAAAAAGTAAATTACATAGGCGTAGGAGTGGCTGTGTGGTAAGTAGCTTGCTTACCAACCACATGGTTCCGGGTTCAGTCCCACTGCGTGGCACCTTGGGCAAGTGTCTTCTACTATAGCCTCGGGCCGACCAAAGCCTTGTGAGTGGATTTGGTAGACGGAAACTGAAAGAAGCCTGTCGTATATATGTGTGTGTGTGTGTGTATGTTTGCGTGTCTGTGTTTGTCCCCCCAAAATCCTTGATTACTCCAAGAAAAGAAGTATTCCACGTAATTTAACTGGTCAATTCGGCATAGTCGTTACTTAGTTGCGGAGAATATTCAGTTATCAAAAAAGAAGGATGGTTCAAAATATAACCTATATAACGTTATGTAAACCCTTATTGTTACATAACCGTTCCGTTTCTTCAGGTGATATTCTGACGAAAGATTTTGGCGAAAATACAAAAATCAAAAGGAGTTTCTTGACTACGCTGCTTTTGTTTCAGAGAATTTCGAAGATAATGAAGAATTTAGGAAAATAACTGTCTTGATTAACCTGGAGATTGGAATGTAAATGATTGGCTTGACGTGTAGCCACACCCACCACCCACTCCTGATTGTTCACCTCATTATCATACATTAAAACACTACAAGGGTGTACATTATTTACATTATTTACATTTGACGGATATTTGTCCTCATCAGGTGTCTTGGGGAAATTTTGAACCTTAGGAATGAGAACCCAGGTTCAAAATTTATATATATACATATACATACATACATATATATA
>NC_069002.1:3377079-3382616 GCF_001194135.2 Octopus bimaculoides | reverse complement strand
GCCTCGTTCTTGTTCTGTTTTGCCAAACAGCAAAGTTATGGGGACATAAACACACCGACACCGGTTGTCAAGTGGTGGTGGTGGTGGTGGTGGTGGGGAGAAACACACACCCATCCACACACAGGTTTCTGTTTCCGTCTACCATATCGACTCACAAGGCTTTGGTTGGCCTGAGGCTGTAGTAGAAGACATTTTCCCAAGGTGCCATGCAGTGGGATTGAACCGGGGACCATGTGGTTAGGAAGTAAACTTCTTACCACACACACACACACACATATATATCATATAGTAAGACAATAAACGAACCCTATGATGGAATTAAACCTTAAGACAATTGTGTGTGCTGATCACATACAACTGTTACTCTTGTATAATTCATGTATTTAGTGAGAAGGGGGAGGGTAGTGGATGGTGTGAAAGTTAGGGTGCCAAATGAAATGGTAAAATGGTAGAATGCCAATAAGAATTGTCTAAATGGTTTAGATGAGTGGTTTCTAATAATGTTACAATTACCTGGTGATTGACTTCCTCTTCAGAAATAGTCTACAATATCTTATATCTTCTTAATCACGTACAGCCACACCTGCAATTAGGTACAGGTGTGACTGTGGGATTACATAACCTGCTTTCTTATCATGTGATGGATGGGAGATGTTAAATGATGATGAGGATGATGATGTATGCATATATATATATATATGTATGTATATATATATCATCATCATCATCAAGCGGACGTTAAACGACGACGATGATGATGATATATATATATACACACACACACATATATATATATATACATACGTACATATATATATGAGTGTGTGTGTATTTTTTTCTTTTGCCTGTTTCAGACATTTGACTGCAGCCATGCTGGAGCACCACCTTATAGGGATTTTTTTTGAGTGAAAAAAAAATCGACACCAGGACTTATTCTTTGTAAGCCTACGACTTATTCTGTTGATCTCTTTTTGCCGAACTGCTAAGTAATGGGAGACATAAAAATATCATTATCGGTTCTCAGGCAATGCTGGGTGGTGGATAAACACAGACGCACTCACACATAAACACACACACACACACACACACACACGGGCTTCCCTCAGTTTCCATCTACCAAATCCATTCACAAGGCTTTGGTCGGGCTGAGGCTATATTATACGAAAATATACTTATATGCACACACACACACACACACACACACATACACACACATACATGCACACACATGCATACTGTCAAACTAATAATTGCCTGCGCATATCCTCTTGCTTGTTATTGTCATTTTTAACGTTTATTCAATTTGACTGTGTGTGTGTGTGTGTGTGTGTGTATGTGTGTATACACATAGATACATGCATATATATATATATATATATTATACATATTATATACATGTATGTATGTGTATGCTATTCTCAACCAATACTGCTACTGTCACTAATAGTGAATATATGTAAATGATATGTACACATATATACGTATGTATGTATGTATGTATGTATTATGTGTGTGTGTTCATACATTTATGAATATATCTATGCAATTTATGTATGTATTAGGGTTATTAATTGAAAACTAAATAGCAACAAGCGAATAACACAGAGACTCAATAATTGGCTCCATGTATATCAATGGCTATTATGGTCGCCTGACCAGCAATTTAACTGTTTGAGTAAAATAGCATAAAGATGTAAAAACGACATGAAAAGCTGTCATACTGGTTTTTGCCTGTTTAAATATATTTCTCTATTGGTAATTATTTAAGCTAATTAAACTGCATTTTATTAACAATTGGTAGTGTATTACAGAGGAGAAAAATACACTTCATATGCTGTAAAGATAGTGATAATTTTAACAAGGTGTATGTATATGTGTTATATACATGCATATGAAAAAAGGAAAGACCTCCTTCGGTGTACAGCTGGTCTGGGGATTGAAACCATGGTCTCACGATTGTGAGTACAACACCCTAGCCACTATAGGAAGGTAGGTAGGTAGGTAAATACCTCTATAAGAATTCCTTTCTAAATCTAATTCATGGTCCTTCGTATCATACTGGAGTAAAAGACCATCATCTCTGTATAAACCCCTTTACAAGGTAGTTCTTTTGGATCTTTTCTAATTCTTTGCTAAATCTACTGAATTCGTGGTCATTCATATTGCACAAGAGCAAAAGACCATCATCTCTATATAAACCCCTTTGGAAGGTCACTGACTTACACAAAAGATCCAAAATGTAGACTCCTTTAATTTCATGTTATTTAGTCCAATCGTGTGGCTCCATGTGAACATCTACTGATTCAACCTAATTTTTCCATTTTTTTTTTTGTCACTCAGGAAGTATTATTTCTGATGTACATAATTATCTTAATTGACCTCTATGATACTATAATTTCATTGATTCATGCTCTACTGTTGATGAAGGCTAAAGTCTTGAGAAAGAAGGGGTTTTAATTATAGATGGTTAAAATACAATCATATCAAATTATATATGGTGCTGGAAGTGGTGGTGATGTTGGTGTTGGTGTTGGTGGCAGTGGTTGTGATGGTGATGGTGATGGTTACCCTGGTGACCAGTTGTGGTGATGAATGTGATAGTAGTGAAGGTAATGGTGGTGGAATTGTTGTTGGCAGTGGCAGTCATCATAATGGTGGTAGTGATGGCGATGATAGTGATGGGGTGGTGGTGGTAGGTGAAGAAAAGATGCACGCAGAGAAACAAGCCTGCATAGAATTATTCAATGGGTGAAGATGATGATGATGATAATGATGATGAGGAAGAGGAGGAGGAGGATGACAGCAACAATAATGATAATGATGGGTATTATTATTGTTATGATGATAGTAATTATCAGAAAGCTATTTGCAAAAGAAAAAGTTGATGAAAGAAAGAAACATGAGAGGAAGCAGCTGGACAAGGAGAAATAGAAGCAAGTGGGGGAGGGGAAGGGGAAAAAAAGGTCAGTTTAGTGCCTTTTTTCTTATTAATTTGATTCGATGGTTCCAGTTTTAAAAAGAGCTTTTGGAAGATGGCATTTTGGTTGTAGATTTTAAACTGCATGTCCCCTACGAAATAATAAAAACAATAATAATAATGATGACGATGATGATGATAATAATAATAATAATAATAATAGATATAGACTCCTATGTAGGTAATTGTGAAGAAAGTTTATTAAAAGCTGCTAGAGTCACAGCAAGACATAGGGAAACCAAACATCCAAATGAAGTTAAAAACCAGAAAAACAAGCAGAAATTATCTGACTGGTAGGAGAAGGTATGGTAGATTCCCAAAGATAATTGCAGCAAATAGTAATAGTGAAACATGGTTATGGTTGCAGAAAGGAAGGTTGAAAAGGGAAACAGAAAGTTTATTAGTAGCAGCACAAGATAAAGCATTAAGGACTAATTGAATAGGTGGTTACCCTAGTAGTGGTGATGACTAGTGGTAGTAGTGGTGATGTTTGTTGTAAGAGTGGTGGTGGTGATGATGATGATGATGACAACAATGGCGATGGTGGCAGTGATGCTAGAAGTGGTAGTGGTGGTAACAAGTTTCGATGATGATGATGTTGATAGTAGTAGTGATGATGATGATGATGACGATGGTGAAAATGGCGGTGGGGGTGACAATGATGATGATGATAATGATGGCTACCACGATAACTACAATGACTTAGACACATGTCTGCGTTTAAGGGGAGCAGAACCTATATTTTGTCTGTTATCTTAAAACTTATCATATTTACTAACGAGCTTTGCATAGCACACCTCATTTATCTTGCTCTTATTAGAAATTATTACATGATAGACTAAGACAAGCTTCTTCTTGCTGATATGCAACATTTAGAGGCATACATCCACCCCACCCCCGACACACATACATAAAGGTATACTTGTTATCATATGTGTACATATACATACATATATACACATGTACACACATATTTCTAGTGTGCTTTATCTATCTCTCTCTCTCTCTATATATATATATATATATATATCTATCTAGCTCTCTGAAAAATATATATATATATGTATATATATGTGTGTGTGTAAATATATGACTCTCTTTTTCTTTCTTTCTTTCTTTCTTTCAGCCCCTTCACACTTACTATGTTCATCCCACTCTTCTTTCTTTCGTTCTCCCTCTCTCAAATTTCTTGGCCTTCCCTTCATTCTCACCTTCCCTCCTCTTTCACTTCACTCTGTCCCTTTTCTTTCTTTCTCATCCCTCCCTAATTCTTCTATCCCTCTCCTTCCACATGACCGGTGTTCTGCCAAGCCTGACCTTTCTTTCTTGGTTCGACTACCATGCGTGCAACATCTATATTCCTTCCCATGCCTGTCATCTCTTATGTCCCTGCCTTGGTTTATAAGTTACCAACGATGTTATTTTCAGAGTATACCATGTTGCTTTAAATTTTTACCCATGTGAAATTGAGACCCCTATATTTTACATATAAAATAATTGTTTTTAATATAAAATTTTTGTTTTCTAGATATGAAATAGTGACCATTTAAATTTTGAAATGTAATTTTTTTCTGTTTATGAGAAAAATGGAAAAATATTTATTTTATGACTCCTGTGTATTAACTCTTTCATTACCAATCAAGCTGAAACTGGCTCTGGCTCTGAGTACAAATATTTTGTTTTCATAAGTTCTGAATTAAAATCTTTCACCAAACCTTAGTCACGATTTATGTTCCTAACACTGGCTTAATGATAATTAAGTTATTTTACTAAATTCTTTGTCATATTTGAAATTAATTGAAAGAGACTCAGAGCATCTCAAAATTAATACAATAACGAAAGGGTTAACAAGCAGCAACAACAGCAAATGACAAGATGCTATAAGAACTGGTCAAAAACTGGACCATAGCTGACCTGTTGTGTTACAGGTTCACCTCTCCTTGACTCAACGTTCAGCAATTAATAGCTAAGAACTAAAGTGACTACGATGGCAACAACATCATCAATAAGCATAACAACAACAACAACAACAACAACAGCAACAACAACAACAACAACAACAACAACAACCTTAACTTCCTTCTTAATAGCATCCATCCTTCATAGACAGAAACAAAAAAATAGATGTGCTATAGGACTGATTCACTTCAGATACTCTGCTGTTGGTGGCTTTCGTATCATCATCATCATCATCATCATCATCATCATCATATATATATATATGTGTGTGTGTGTGTGTGTGTGTGTGTGTCTTGATTGCCGGAAAGGCCTTTTCTGTTTGTATTGTATTGTTTCAGTAATACATCAATGACCACCCAAGTTCCGTCATTCTACGCCTCCAGAATGCTTTTCCTTTATTTGTGACTTATTTTAATCTTAGACATTATTTATTATTATATATGATTTTTAAATTTTCCTTTTCATAATCCCTTTAGCAGATAATCTGATAGAAGTATTTACTTTTTAGTCTTAGAGCTTGGCTATATATATATGCTTGCATACGTGCTCATATGTGCATATGTATATGTATATATATATATATATATATATATATATATAT
>NC_069002.1:3375863-3376907 GCF_001194135.2 Octopus bimaculoides | reverse complement strand
TGCATCTGTATGTAAACATGTATACACTGATATGTCTGGGCATGTGTAGATGTGTGTAGATGTGTGTGTACATGTGTGTATGTATATGTATATAAGCATGTTGTTATGGTGGTGTATTGTATCCTTGAGCAAGTCACTTTATTTCTCATAGCTCCAATCCACTCAGCTGGCAAAACTGAGTAGTACCTGTAATTCAAAGGGGGCCAGCCTTGGCACATTCTGTGTCACACTGAATCTCCCTGGGAACTACGTAAAGGGTACACATATCTGTGGAGTACTCAACCACATGCACTTTAATTTCACAAGCAGACTGTTCCATTGATTGGATCAACTTGTTCTCATAACCAATGGATTGCCACCATCTGTGAATATATATATATGACAGGATTCTTTCTGTTTCTGTCTACCAAATCCACTCACAAGGCTTTGGTTGGCCCGAAGCTATAGTAGAAGCAGTGGGAATGAACTTGGAACCATGTGGTTGGTAAGCAAGCTGCTTACCACACAGCCACATGTGTGTTTGTGTGTATATACATACATACACATGTATGTTCTGTCTTAAGTTGCTTAGTAGGACATAACTTCTGTCTTCTTTGTCTGACAATCTCTTTCTCTCTTTCTCTCTCATTCTCAAAGATAACAACTGAACTCAATAGTTCTGTCTGTATTGAATGACTGCAGTTGGATGTAAGTAGGAGTATAGATGTGGGGTTAGGTGAGGGGGCGGCAAAAGGAGGGGGAGCAGCAAAAGGAAGGGGGCGGGGCGGCAATTAACTATTCTAAAATTTAGTCCATCAAAGCCCGTCTACCCCTCTCCATCCACTGCACTGCCATTGTATTAAATATAATGGCCAATTTGTTAAAGATGGTTTTAGCTGCTACACATAGCATGTCAAGTGTTTGGACAGAGAAGAAGGCACTTGGGTATGAACAGACAACAACTGAAAACAATTGTTGTTGTTCCATTAGTTGAGATTTAGTTGTGGTTGTTGTTGTTGTTGTTGTTGTCTGTCCTTGGAACAGCCCTGACCCAAGAGGCCAATG
>NC_069002.1:3375191-3375853 GCF_001194135.2 Octopus bimaculoides | reverse complement strand
TGTCCTTGGAACAGCCCTGACCCAAGAGGCCAATGATCAGAGAGAGAGAGAGAGAGAGAGAGAAAGAGAGGGAAAGAGAGAGGGGGGAGAGGAAAAATAGGGGAGAAGAGAGAGAGAGAGATAGAGTGTGTGAGGGAGACAAAGAGTGTGTGGGAATACAAAGAAAAGTTATGTTCTGTTGAGAAAATCTGCTGCCATCTGGACACGAATGTGGTTATAAAAACATAAGAGAAAGAAGACATTTAGGGACCATTGACAAGGAGTCTGTGATTCCAGCAGCCAAGATACATTTTCAATTTTATGCCTATTATTACTAAAGCAACAGGATCCATACTGACCAGGCTGGAGCAAACTATGGCTGAACTTGAGGAATCTTGGGAGGGAATGCAAATCCTTAATTCATAAGCTACAAATAATAATGATATCAGGAACTATACAAATCTGCGAGACTTTCTCAAGATTTATAAGATGAGGGTTAAAACAAGAAACTTTTTTTCACTACCTTGCTATCAAGTAGGTGGCCCGATAGAATGTATTCTAAAATTAAAAAGCGGAAGAGAAGGTATACAAACATACATGTATACAGACAGATAAATTCTGTTTGTGTGTGTGTATGTATTATATATATATATATATATATATATATATATATATATATATAT
>NC_069002.1:3369788-3374946 GCF_001194135.2 Octopus bimaculoides | reverse complement strand
TATATATATATATATATATATATATATATATATATCAATGTGTGTGTCTTTGTGTTTGTCTCCCCACCACTGCCTGACAACTTGTGTTACTGTGTTTGTGTCCCCCGTAACTTAGCAGTTTGGCAAAAGAGATTGATAGAATAAGTACCAGGCTTAATAAAGAAGTACTGTAGCCGATTCATTCAACTAAACATTTTTCAAAGTGGTGCCCCAGCATGGCCACCGTCAAACGACTGAAACAAGTAAAAGATAAATGGTAAAAGATAAAAAGTGTTAGTCATCAATCATTAATCGTTAATCACACAATCTAAACAGAATCTTGGATGACATATTCTACAATGGATAATTTTTTTTTTTTCTTTACCAGAAAAAAAAAAAAAAATTCAATGTTTAATCACACTGAATCCTTTCGTTTTGTTAATGACTTAATTACAATCTCAACTCTGGATGTGACCTAGTTTCATTGAAATCACACCTGACAGAACCAAAATCGGCTTCCACATCTCTACTGCCTTTTCCTGCAGGAACAAACATAACGATGCATCTTCCCACTCCACATTCCTTAAAAGTTTGAGGCTTCATACATAATTAAATTGATAATTACTATCCATTGTAATTCAGGTGAGCTGGCAGAGTCGTTAACTTACCTGGCAAAATGCTTATCAACATCTCGTCGTGTGCAGAGATTGACTTACCTTTCATCATTTTGGGGTCAATTAAAATAGGTACCAGATGAATACTGGTATTAACTCCTCCTCTTAAATTGCTGGCTTTGTGCAAAAATTTGTTACAGGAGTAGCTATGTGGTAAGTAGCTTGCTTACCAACCACATAGTTCCAGGTTCAGTCCCAATGTGTGGCACCTTGGGTAAGTGTCCTCTATTATAGCCTCAGGCCAACCAAAGCCTTGTGAGTGGATTTGGTAGACAGAAACTGAAAGAAGCCCATTGTGTCTAGGGAGAGTCATTCTCTTTTAGTGCCTTATTATTTAACACACTCACAGGTAAGATTTCCACTCATTTACTTATTTAGCTAAATTATCCAAACCCCAAAGAATTCCTCTCAACACTTGGCTACAATGCTCTCCCACTACTAACTCTGCTCGTGATCAGAGATGCCCATATCGTCAGCCACCAAGGGACATGCTCAACTGGTTAAGGTCAAACAACTGACAAGCAAATCTGTGGTATTGAACAGAATATTTGCTGTAGCACATCTTTTATACCAAGACAAAAACAGTGTACATGATAACACTTCCAATCAGTTAAGATCAGAAGCCATGAGAGCCACTGCCTGGTACTACATCAGATCATTTATTATTATTATTATTATTATTATTATTATTATTATTATTTTTACTTCTCAGAGCTCTCAGTCTTGTTTGCTCTGGTTGATTCTGTGAAAGCAGATAACAACCTATTGTCAAAGGTCTCTCACAGGGCCTCTTTCTGCAAATTATAAGCTTTGGTGCCTGGACGTTAGCATATTATGGAAGACAGTCAACACCTGAGCACCAACCTCAAAATCCTAGCTGTCCCCAATAGAGCAGCTTTTGGGGGGTCTGCTCTGCCCTCATTATCATCATCATCATCATCATCATCATTATTATTATTATTATTATTATTATTATTATTATTATTATTATTATTATTATTTCTTACTAATTATTATTACTCAACTAATTATAGTTCCTTTTTATAAATACTTATAAATTATTTTAGTATCCTTTGATGTTGAGAATTTTTATAGCATGGTTTTATCATTACGTCAAAGACAGAAATATTTTCAAAATAATTCCAAGGACATTTGTTCTCATTGCCAAATGTATAATGAACACTACTACTACTACTACCACCACTACTACTTCTACTGCTACTATGAGGATGATGATGATGATGGTGACAATGACGATGACGATGATAATGATGGTGATGATGATGATGGTGGTGGCAACGATGATGATGAGCTGTTACTACTACAACCTTTACACACTAGCACCATCACCACCACCGTCACCACCACTGCTACCGCTGCTACTACTACTACTTCTTCAATCATCTCCATTATCACCTTCAACTCTACTAAGACTCCCATCATTATTGTCACTACCACCACCACCACCACCACCACCATCCACGCACCACCATAAATGATATCTCCCTATATGCTATGTTAGTACAGACATGTCACCTGACTGTCCACTCGTTCCTTTACTGTCCTCTAATTCATGGACTGACCACATCTCGGTTAGTTTCATCCAACCTGGCTGAACGTGTAACCAAACACTGTCCATCAAGATTAAGGCATGCAACCAGGTAATAATTCTTTATTTAGCTGCAGTTTTTGTTACAGATTAATGAGGGCCATTAATCCTGAATATAACGACAAAGAAAAAAAAAACACCTAATTAATTAATTCATTAATTATTAGTACTTACATGGTGACAAGAATACAATATTTAGTTAATGATTCATCGATTAAATCTGATGTTGGTGAGTATGGGAGATAACTCTAGGTGTGTTTCAGTATTATTGAACCTCCTCTGCAAAAACTTTGTTTTGTTTTTTCTGGTAGTTACCAGATTAGAGATAAGAGAATAACTACATTCATCATCATCATCACCATCACCACTGTCAACATCATCATCATCATCATCATTATCATTGTTGTTTTCATCCTCACCACCACCACCATTGTCATCGTCATCATCACTACCGCTATCATCAGGTGTCCTGGTAGAATTTTGAACCCAACCCTGGATTCTCATTCTTAAGGTATTTTTTTGATGATGATGTTATTATTATTATTATTATTATTATTATTATTTACTCAAGGAATTGAACTCGGAATCTTGTGGTTAGTAGCCCATGCTCTTAACCATTACGCTATATGTCTGTGGGCAATCATAGAGTGAATTTTAGGGCTTATAAACCTAATATAGAACAGACAGAATGCTGCCAAGCATTTTGCCTGGCATGCTTATGATTTTTCCAGCTTGCTGCCTTGTGGCACAGGGCCAGCCGTTTTTGAAGGGAGGAGGCAGTTGATTACATCAACTCCAGTACTTGATTGGTAATTATTTTAACAATCCCCAAAAGGACAAAAGACAAAGTTGACCACAGCAGAACTGAACTCAGAACATAGAGACACGAAATGCTGCAAAGTATTTTGTCCAATCTGCTAATGGTTCTGCTTCCTTGCTACCTTTATCGATTACAAAAAATATATTAGTATCTGATACCGTAACAACAGAGCTATTTCCTGTTTTCTGCGAATATAATCTAGTTTTAGAGGAACCAAAATGGCACGAAAAAGTAGAGATAAGCAATATGAAAGTGAAACGCCACAAGATTCTCATAAGTTGGACGAATTATAAATTTCTTTTAATTAGTCTTTTATCTTTAATCATTTACTTGCTTCAGTCATTGGACAGCGGCCATGCTGGAGCACTGGCTTTGAAGGGTTAAATCAGTCAATTCAATCCCAACACATACTTGTCAAGTCTGGTTCACATTCCACCATCATCATCATCATCATCATCACCATTGTCATTCGTTGTTGTTGTCTTTGTCATCTTTTGTATTTCTTTAAAAATTCTTCATGTTTTCCTGGTTTAGATTTCGTTCCTGTTGAGATGTTAGTCAGGCAGTTCGCCATATCCTGTTCATATTCTGACTCAAAGCTGCTCCTTATTGTCCCTCTCTAGATTTTTTCTCATAATTTTTGCAACACAGGCGTTACGTGGTATTCACAGAAACCAGGAAATAGTTTGTTACGAGGATATCAGATTAAAATAGAAGCATGGGAGAGGATTCAGAATTGATGTAGCTAATGAAGATGTTGTAATTAACTAAATGAAAATGATAGTTTTCTAAATGACATAGTATATCTAGGACAACGGTATCTAATGTGTCTTCCTTTGTTTAAGACAGCAGGTTGTGAAATCAGATTGCTATTTCTAGCAGGTCGTGTGACCATATAAGCTCTGTTGAAATTATTTGGCAGCAGCTTATCATTGAACTGTGCGCACCCATGAATAAAGTTACTCCAACCATGACCACAACACGTATTTTCTTCCTGTGTATGTATTTATTATAAGTGTGTCTCTGTGTTTGTTCTCCTGCCATCACTTGACAACTGACAGGCTCTGGGGGCAATTTGTTCAACTAAAAACCCTTCCAGATGGTGTCCAAACATGGCCACAGTGAAATGAATGAAACGAGTGAAAAATAAGAGATAAAAAATAAACTACCCAGATCCAGCCTCTCACACAAACCCAACCATGTCATTCTAAAAATAAACAGCCACATATCAAAATCTTGAGACTATGAAATATTTCACGATCAATTTTTACAAATGTGAATAAATAAACATCACATTCGATAAAGTAATCTGGACGCTAAAGGATTAAACTGGCCATATCTGGCTCAGATAGTCTACCTGTTTTGTATTCAAACTGGCCAGATCCAGCCTCTCACACCTCCCTTACATCGTAGAAATCTTGAAGCCACGAGATAAGCCATGATTAATTTGGAAGAATTTGAATAAATAAGCATTAGATTTGGCAGAATAATCTGAATGCTAGAGAGTTATTATGTGTAAATATTTTCTTGAGAGCTGAGGACATTATTGGGTGGAATGAATGCCACTGTGCCTCGCTTTCTCATCGGCTCTGAACATACCTGTGAAAATTCCCAAACGACTGTATGCATACGTGTATGCACACACTCACACACACACACAAATGCATAAAAACACCCACCCAAATTCAAAAACACGACGCTCATCTAGGCTCAATGAAAACAAAACAATCTACATACATATATGCATACATTTTTATCTATCTATCTATCTATCTATCTATCTGTCTATATATATATATATATATATATATATATACAGAGAGAGAGAGAGAGAAAGAGAGAAAGACACACACACACATACATGTATAGTGAGAGGGAGAGAGAGAGAGAGAGACATATAGGCATACACACACACACACACACACACATTTTCTATTCTCAATAAACCTGAAAGTTAAAAAAAAAATTATCCAGGTCATTCACAAATAGAACATTTTAAAAATTTGAATCATTTTTGTTTAAATTTTTATCTTTTTTATATATATATATATTTATTTTATTTTATATTCTCCTTTC
>NC_069002.1:3362969-3369568 GCF_001194135.2 Octopus bimaculoides | reverse complement strand
TGTCAACTTCCGGTATTGACGTAACAACTGCAAAAAGCTTCACTCTCTATTTTGTGTGTTCGTGTGTATGAGAGAGAGAGAGAGAGAGAGAGTAAATACTACATACACACCGCTCTCTCACTCTGTCTCACACACATACACACGCACACACACACACACCTTGACTCACTCACACTCTGTCTCTTACAAACACACACATACATAAATGTATACAAACATATTCACAAAGACACACGTGTGTATGCGAGCGCGTGCGTGTTTGTAAGATACATAGTGTGAGTGAGTCAAGGGCTGTGTTGTCATATGCATACATCCAAAGATGTATGTATATTTATGCATGTACGTATACATGACAACAAACCTCTCTCTCTCACTAACACTCTGTCTCTTACAAACACATACATACATAAATGTATACAAACACACACACACACACACATGCAGACAGACAGACAGATAGATAAACAGAGAATGAAAGAATAACATGAGCGTGAACCATTATGAAATATTATTATTATTATTATTATTGTTATTATTATTACATAAATATGTGTGCGTGTGTGTGTGTGTGTGTGTGTGTGTTTGTATGCCAGTAATTGTCTGTGTGTAATACAGTCTCCAGATCTGACGTGGATACATAATAGATGCACGTATACGTGCTTATGCAATAAATACATTCTGTTCCCCCTACACAGTCACCTACGAATAACATTGTTACATAATCACGTTTGTCCATAAGTATTCACATGTAAAAGCAGATAAGCAATGAAGCCAGCATGTACAGAAACACATTCATGGCAATAAAGATGGGCCTTTTCAGCTGAATGTTGTATACAACAAACCCACTGTCTTTATTATTATTATTATTATTATGATGATGATAATCATCATCATCATCATCATCTTCATTATTTTAATTTTTATTATTAATATTTTTATTCATATCATTATCACATCATTATTTTTATTATTATTATTATTATTATTGTTGTTGCTGTTGTTGTTATTATTGTTGGTGGGTGATTGTTGGAAGAATGACCAGTGTGAAAGAACCATGTAAAAAGCACCCACTACACTCACGGAGTGGTTGGCGTTAGGAAGGGCATCCAGCTGTAGAAACTCTGCTAGATCAGACTGGAGCCTGGTGCAGCCTCCTGGCTTCCCAGACCCCAGTCGAACAGTCCAACCCATGCTAGCATGGAAAACGGACGTTAAACGATAATGATGATGATGATGATGATGATAGTGGCCCTCCACTTCCACCATGACCTCAAAACATCTCCAGCACTTGGTGCATGTGTTCCTTGCTTTATCCATGGGAAGATTTCCTTAATCTTGGCCATTAGTTTGGCCTTGGCATTGCAGGCAGAGTGGTTGGTATTTTCCTCAGCCATGCCACTCACCTGGTAATCCATGGGATAACAATTGAGTGAATTAGAAGGAGTTCAGAAATTGGGGCTAAAGTTATAGGAATTCTCCTACAACCACTTTTGACTCTTTCTGGAGGTGTGGCAGGGAGCCGAATCCTGCTGCCACACATATGCCCTTCCAACCACAACCCTTTCCAGCTAGGAATTGACCACAGCTTTGCATTGCTGTCCGAATTGAGCCTCAGCCACTTTTCAAAGATGTGAGAATTAATTCTGGATTGCGGATACTGTCAGAACACCTGCAGTGTCTCTTCTTTGAGTGCATCTCTAACTCAAGTGCACCCCTCACTTGAGTGTACCCTGACTCAATGCCAATGAGCTGCAACAGTAATGAAATATCAATATCTGTCATTCTCAACCATCCACTCAGTTCTATTCTCCTTCCTCAGCCACTCCTATATCGCCCACCCCTTCTGCATTTCTGGTATTTCTCATCATCTGCAGAGTGAGTTCTTTCTTTGCTTTCTTATAGAAACATCTCGAAAAATGCTCAAGCATTTTAATAACAAACATTTTCCACTAAAATATTGTGTTTATGTCTGTATTCTGTACCAAGATTTTAATAGCATCAAACTTTTTTTTATTTTAATACTTGCCATGTTTATTGTTATATTCTGTTGACGTATACAATTAACTATATGTTGAGTAACAATTATTTCGTGTTCATCATTTTTATTGTTATTTAAAGTCACATTCTCTTTAAAGTGTCCCAATTATTTAAAATGCAATATTCTGCAGAAATGTATAGAGAGTGAGGAATACTTCTGGTTGGGCCCCCCCCCCCCAGGTTTCCTGTCCTGGAATCACCAGGTTAAAAGCTCATACGGTTACAGTGACATGACTGTACACCTTGTAACTATGTTATGCTACCAGCCAGCATGTTACATTGGGTGCTTAAGAACTTAAAGGTGCATAAAACATCCCCACGAACACTGAAAACAAGGTGAAGATGTCTCCCACGTCACTCTAGTCTTCAACTGCCTGGGTACGCCCCCTGGCGCTCACATTCCTTGGCCTCTAATCACCGTAAAAAGATGAAAGAGACTGAAAATTTTTGGAAACAAAATCCAAACAAACATTTGTAGCTTTATGACATCATAAACAAAAAGAGAAAAACTTCAATTTCTTTGGACTTGACAAATAACTCTTTACTAAATTTCACACACATACATTCACATATCTATCTCTCTATCTAACTATCTATCTAGCTATCTATCTATCTATCTATCTATCTATCTATTTATCTATCCACACACACACATGAGTGTGTATACATTATATACATGTACATTTATATATACATACATGCTTACATACATACATACATGCATACATGTGTGCCTGTGTGTGTGAGTGTGGGCATGTACACATATTTTCATATCCACATATGTCTATGTATCTTTCTCTCTCTCTCTCTCTCTGTATATATACCTGCTCCTCTTACTCTATCATAGTCCCTTATTCCTCTAGTCAATTCCCCTGCTCAATTGAGGGGTTTTATCTTGCGGATAACTTGGTAACCTCACCAGTGCTGGTGCCACATAAAAAGCACACTCTATTGAATGGTTGGCATTAGGAAAGACATCCAGTTGTTGAAACCACACCAAAGCAGACATAGAAACCTCACTGAGCCACCTGGCTCATCTGTTCTTGTCAAAGCCAGCAATTTCGGAGAAGGGGTCGAGTCGATTACATTGACCTCAGTACAGAACTGGTACTTATTTTATTAACCTCAGCAAAGATGAAAGTCAAGGTCAGTGTCAATGGAATTTAAACTCAGAACACAAAGATGAACGAAATGTCACTAAGCATTCTGCACAGCATGCTAATGGTTGCCGCTTTACTTTAATGCCAGATTATCATGAAGACTTTAGAAGTAAATGGTACTAAATGCCTCGAAGAACTAATCGAATATTAATATCAAAATAACAATAGAAGGCCACAGATGTTCAACCAAGTTTTTCTCAGACATCTGATAATCCAACGTTTAACATTGTGAGCAGCTGCGACAAGAATATTTGCATACACGTGTATGCATACAATAAGTGTGAGTGAGTGTGTGTGACTGTGTGTGTGTGTGTGTGTGAATCAAACAGTTTGTTGAGGGAGATTTTCTACAGCTAGATGTCCTTCCTGTTGTATGCCCTTCCTAAGCCAAGTGAGTGTTGGTTTAGTTCTAGAATAAAGTAAACTAATACATTTGAGAGAGAGAGAGAGAGAGAGAGAGAGAGAGAGAGAGAGAGAGAGAAAGAGAGAGAGAGAGACAGACTGACAGAAAGTGACAGGGAGATGAAAGCAAAAAAAAAAACATGGGGAGTGACAAAAAGAAAATACCTATTCAGTGATACACAAGTACACACAAACATAGACAAAAACATACATGCACAGATACATACATAAAGATAGTCATATAAATGCACACATACAAAGTCACATATATCTATACATCTATATCTGCATGCACACACACACACACACACACACACATGAATACATATCTATTCACACGTATACCATGTTTGTTTTCGGGAGATCTGCATACATACATATACACATATCTGTATACACAGATATGTGTATATGTATAGACATACTTATGTACAGTGTTTCATCAAACAATCTTGACATTTAAAGATGTTACAGGTGTCCAACAGGTGAGATCCAGTTGCATTCTTTCTCCATTAACGAGTCCACAGACAGGTGGAGGTTAACAGGTTAATGAGATCATGATGAAAATACTCCTTGCTCTCCCTGTTTCTTCAACTTCTCCTTTTTTTTATCTTTTAGGCTGCAGAGAAGGCCATATCTATGACTCCTTACAGAGACTGTAATGTCTTTCCAAGACATGGTGGGAGTGAGGAAGGTTTTCAAAAAACTGAAGGTTACCTTCTCAAGACATGCCAACTCAGGGACATGCTTGAGTGGTTACGGTCAAGGCAATTGACAAGCAAATCTGTGGTATTGAGCAGAATATTTGCTATAATGATATTTCTGAAATTCAGTAACCTCAACACTGAATCTGTTTGAAATGTAATGGAAAATAGGTCAGTTTCAAACACTGGTGTTCCAGTCATGAAAGCAAAGCTTAAAAGGAATAGTAGTGATTTCCTTTGATTTCTAGATAAAAGCAAATAGGAAATAATACTTAACGACCAAAGACAAAAAAAAAATTTTAATTTCACTACAATGTAATCAAAAAATGATAAAACAGTGAAAACATAATGCTTTTTTTTAAAAAAACTGTTTTGAAAATAAAAGATTAAATTTTCTTTGTGATTAAATTTGGGATTAAATATTTAAACAATTTGCATTTAAATGGGCCACATCCAGCCCAAATATTCAACCTGTTTTACAATCAAACCAGCCAAATCCAACCTCTCACACCTATGTCAAAATGCATTCTAAAAATAAACATTTACTGCAACAAACCTTCAAAACTATGACCTAATACATTATTGATTCCAAAAACAATATGAACAAACATAGACGTAGGAGTGGCTGTGTGGTAAGTAGCTTGCTTACGAACCACATGGTTCCGGGTTCAGTCCCACTGCGTGGCACCTTGGGCAAGTGTCTTCTACTATAGCCTCGGGCCGACCAAAGCCTTGTGAGTGGATTTGGTAGACAGAAACTGAAAGAAGCCTGTCGTATATATGTATATATATATGTATGTGTGTATATGTTGTGTATCTGTGTTTGTCCCCCGGTGTGCTTAGGTCCCCGTAACTTAGCGGTTCGGCAAAAAGAGACCGATAGAATAAGTACTAGGCTTACAAAGAATAAGTCCTGGGGTCGATTTGATTCGACTAAAGGCGGTGCTCCAGCATGGCCGCAGTCAAATGACTGAAACAAGTGAAAGAATAAAAGAAAGAATAAAACAATTGACAGAGTAATCTGAATGAGTAAATGTGAAAAACAATTAACCACATCGTTGTGGTTCATTGTTGCAAGACTTTCATACAGGATACAAAAGAAAACAGAACCAAGTCCTCTTTTATATATATGTATATACATATATAATCTGTAAACAACATAAATCTGAAAGGTTACAGTAAAAGAGACAAGAAGTTTTCATACAGCTGGAGGCTCCGATCAAAACGGGGGACCCGAAATGATAAGGTTGAGAAATACAGTTATAGTGATGGTGATGATGAGGATGATGATGATGACTGCTGACATTACATGGATTTACCGAAGAAGGTGAAATGAGATTCTGATTAATAAAATATGATAAGGCAACCTTGGAGAGAAGAGAAGAATTAATTCAGAGCACTGACAGCCATGTTGGACGAAGACAAAGAGACTCTGACGCGAGAGAATTAGATCAAATGCAGACTTGTGAATACTTAGGAATTAATAATGGAAGTGGACAAAGTACATCATCATCATAATCATCATCATCATCATCATCATCACCATCATCAATTTCCATCACTATCATCGTTCTCATCATCACCTTGCCACCCTACTCCCCCTCCTCCTCTTCATCATCATCATCATCATCATCGTCGTCGTCATCATCATCATCATTCTTATCACCATCATCATCATCATTATTGCCATCATTATCGTTCTCATCATCACCTTGCCACCCTACTCCCCCTCCTCCTCTTCATCATCATCATCGTCGTCGTCATCATCATCATCATTCTTATCACCATCATCATCATCATTATCATTCTCATCATCACCCTGTTGCCATCTTCCTCCTCCTCCACCCCATCAAGTTTGGTACGGGGGAAGGTGTGAGGCATCCTCAAACTGGAGAACCCAGTCCGAATGCATGCAACAGAGTGGACCCTGCTAGCATCACCTCAGGTGCCAGGCAATGATGTGAAACTGGGCAATGGATTAAGGCCAACACACATATAGCTTGTGATGGGATTTGAACTCAGAACCACAAAAGAACCAAAATAATTACTGCCTGCCACTCATCTGATCTGATGGTCCTACATCTTCACCAATCCATTGCAATGGACTTTCGCATTTTCTTTGACACCTGAAGGAATTAAACGTCAAGTTGAATCCGACGGAAACTAGAGCTGTCAGTATTCTAGCTGGTGGAATCATGATTTCAAACTTTTGCCCAAGGCCAGCAAGATTGGTTGAGGAGGTAAGTCAATTACGTCGAACCCCAGTGTTCAGCTGGTATTTATTTTATTGGCTCCT
>NC_069002.1:3355541-3362448 GCF_001194135.2 Octopus bimaculoides | reverse complement strand
TATATATATATATATATATATATATATATATATATATATATATATGTAGGTATGTAGATAGGTAGGTTGGTAGGTCGCTATGCAAACACACGCAAACAGAGACATTGAATTCAAATTCATTCACATTACATTTTTATACATATGCTTTGAAAACGAATTTGCGATAATGGTGAGGTATTCCATTCACACTCAGAATTCCTGCACATTTTTTTGTAGAAAACAATAAAAACAAAAGAATATAAATCCTGACATGATTTTCGTTCTCTTGGACTGACAACAATAACAACAATTACAAAAATAATGAAATGCATTTTGTTGTAGGAGTTGGTTCATTTGTAGACCAAATTCCAGGGATATTCATCCAATTAGACATTATTCTCTTTTTAATTAAAATATATTTGTAAATATTACAATAATGGTAATAATGATAATAATAATAATAATAATAATAATAATAATAATAATAATAATAATAATAATAATAATAATTTTTGGGGAGCGGGAGGTGGGCAGTCGATTAGATTGACCCAGTATGCAACTGGTACTTAATTTATCGACCCCGAAAGGATGAAAGGCAAAGTCGACCTCGGCGAAATTTGAACTCAGGAACTCATAATAACAGTAATAACAACTTTGTGACAACAGCATCAACAACAAGAACATCCTGTATCTTATCCCCTTGTCTAAATAGAAAAGAAAAATTGTCCGACCCTTGCCAGCAGGAAAAAAAGTAGAAATGGAAGAAGAAGAAGAAGAAGAAGAAGAAGAAGAAGAAGAAGAAGAAGAAGAAGGAGAAGTGGAAGAAGAAGAAGAAGAAGAAACTGCAACTTTACAGCCATCACCAAGGTCTATTGTCAGTTATTCGACCCGCTAGAAATAGCAGTCAAATTCTTCCTGAAATGTCTTTTAAAAAAAATTGATGCATTAAAAAATGCAACTGTAGAGTGCAATATGCTTGTGGGTGGGAGAAATAAAGACGTGAGGGTCACAAATGGAGCGTCTTTCATCGGTGGGTCATAGACCTGGTGGGGCACTTAAACTGCAATAACAATAACATAACGTCATCCAATCAGATCACATGATAATTCGCTCCCTCCCTCTCTCTCTTTCTGTGTCTTTGAAAAAAAAACAAAAATTACCAAAATGGCTGAAGCTTCGTATTCGCTGATGGGAGGTAAGAACCTGACAGACACCTCGCCTACGTCCTATTCGTCGTCTTCGGAAATGATGCAGAATAACCTACAGCAGGATGACCAACTGGACACTAGGACAGTGATTGCTAGCGGACTTGTGGACCTGATGCGGCCAGCTGTCACAGAAATCGACAGCCGAGTGAATGAAGTGAGGTGAGAACAAAACGGAAGACAATGTCTCTTTCAACCGTTTCTCCTCTTTTATATATTCTCTCTCCGTAATTGTTTACGTTACATTATTGCAGTTTATTGTCATTAGATATTGTTTCCATTAAGCATAACGAAATCGCACCCCCACCATGGGTTTTGTGTGTGTAGATAATAAAAGGAAGTGCACATTGTATGTTGTCCTTAGAGACACAATCCTGTGTGTGTGTATATATACATATATATATATATATACACACACGTTATATACTACATAGCAGATAAATACTGCGTTATGTAGTCTACATAATCTAAATCTAAACGCTATATTATATGCATACTTTTCAAAGTAAATTAAACTCTGTACTAGATATATGAACAAGTTATGCACACACACTCACTATGTATATATATATATATATAACGTATTGTGAGGTGCGTGTTTGTAAATTCGATTACTTGTTCATACCTAAATGTTTCCTGCGGTTTAACGTTAGTCAAACGTAATCAAACTCCACACATACAGCTGTGTGTTAAACACTGCATTTCGCCATAACATGCAAACAATACGTATATATATATATATATATATATATATATATATATATATATATATATATATATATATATATATATATATATATACGTGGTGTGTTTAATCAAAGATCATTGATAACAACTGTTAGTACAGACAACTTATTAATCATATTGGTGCTGACTAGTTGAGTAAAGCGTTAGAATGAAATGTTTGTGTCTTTTCGTTTAAATGATCATTAAGAATAACGCGAAACTCGGAGTAATCACTACTAGAATGAATAAGCTCCACGTTCTGCTAATTCACAATAGTTCGAAGTAATTGTTGCACTCAAATAAATTATAATTATACTCTGCCAGGTTTCAAAATCAGGGGGAGGTAATAAGTGGTAGTGTAAATAATTGAAATTGGTATAATTAAACTATTAATATTGCAAGCTACTTGCCAAACGTCTTTTTATTGTTTACTAGTTTCAGTCGTTGGACTGTGGCCATGCTGGGGCACCACCTTGAAGGGGTTTAGTCAAACAAATCAACCCCAGTACTTATTTTTCTTTTTAAGTGTGTACAAATACAACAGGTGTTAATAAAATTAGTACCTGTTATGCACTGGGGTTGATATAATTGACTTAATCCCTTCGCCCAGATTTGAGGCCTTGTGCTTCCAGTAGAAAGGATTATTAATTTTCCTGTACCATTTGTCTTTTCCTTAGAATCTGACCAATAACATTTCTCTTGTTTTATTTATTTATTTATAATTTCATTTTCTATCAGAGAGAGTCAAGTGGAGTTGCGCCAGCAGATCGACAGCCTAGCAATTGGTAAGTTGCCTCTCTTCATACCATTGTGCCAGTAATTATGCCGTTTGGTTACCATTGAATGCTCTCTTTATTGGGGGAGGGAGGTGGGGGGGGGCAGTCGATTAAATCGACCCCAGTATGCAACTGGTACTTAATTTATTGACCCTGAGAGGATGAAAAGCAAAGTCAACCTTGGCAGGATTTGAACTCAGTACGTAGTGACAGATTAAATAACTCTAAGCATTTCACCCGGCTTGCTAACAATTCTGCCAGCTCACAAATTACGCTCTATAACATTGTGAACGAAGGCACATCGGCCAAGTTAGTTCTAGATATGCAATATCCCTGCTAAGAGGGAGAGGTCATAAATGGAACATCTGTTATCTGCTGGTCAGTCAAGACTGACTGTGGTGGTTGCCGTGCTAAACTATAACAACAACAACAACATCAGTGACACTAAGATCTCTTGTAACCATTACCTTTGTTTTGTGTTTCAGACTTGAAGAAAATCTCCGACAGTCAGCAGGTGCCCGTTGACCTGGAACCTTATGTGAAGAAACTTAGTAATGCTCGGCGCCGTGTGATGTTGGTCAATAACATTCTACAAAATGTACAGGTAAATATGGCTTTCAATGACTACTTACGGTAGAGATCTTAAAACCAAGGTGCCACGCAAAAAACGCTGGTGCTAGAGTAGGGTGGAGGGAGTGGTCTGCCCTGGTGGCACTTTTATGGGAACAGCACCACTTTTGGGGCTGTCGTAGGCAGTATGTATTTTAGTGGGGCCCATGGCTGTTCGTACACATGTGTCATACAGTCTGCGTTTTACTCTGAGCGAGAGGCCCTTTGTCACCAGCAGAGGTAGGAGCTCTCTGAACTTTGCCTAGGCTATTCTTTTTCTAGCAGCTATACTTTGAGAGCACCCACCCCCATGTAGCATGGCTGTTTGCACACATGCATCATACAGTCTACCTTTTACTCTGAGCGAATCCCTTTGTCACATGTATGCATTTGTGTGTCTGTGTTTGCCCTCCCCCCCACCATTGCTTGACAACCAATATTGGTGTGTTTAGGTCCCCGTAACTTAGCAGTTCAGCAAAATAGATCAATAGAATAAGTACTAGGCTTACAAAGAATAAGTCCTGGGGTCGACTTATTCGACTAAAGGCGGTGTTCCAGCATGGCTGCAGTGAAAATGACTGAAACAAGTAAAAAAGCAAAAAAAAAGTAAACAGATAGAGTGACACACAGACAATCTGCTGTTTATTTATACTTAGGTGGAATTTTAACATTGTCATTGTATATTTAGGTTATTTCTTGAAAGGTCAAAGGTCCATGATCAAAAGATCAGGAAGATTTAAATTATTTCAGAAGGTGACATGTTAAGTAATCTTTCAGGCATTTAGATTTTTATCTTTTTTTTTTTCTTTTTCAATTTCAAGTTTTATTATTTATTTTATTGAAGTATTGTGGGTTGGAATGACCTAAATACACGTTTTTGTCAGTTTTGCTATATAAATACCAGTCTTGCCAATGCAAACCAATGCCAATCTCTTTGGAGTTTGTTTGATTATGTGTGTGTGTCTATGTGTGTGTACCTTTGTCTTGTTCATTTCCAGTCTTTCATGTAAAACATGTGTAGCTAAGGGGAAATATTACTTTGTTTGGTAACTGGTAAGGGTTGGTGACAGGAAGGGCATGCAGCCGTAAAAAAAAAATCTGCCTTATGTTGAATGATGATAGTGATGATAACAATGATGATGATACTAATTTCTCTGTTTTGTGTTTCTTTTTCCAGGAACGACTCAACAAACTCCACAACAATGTCTCAAAAGAAACGGCACGTAGGAAGGCATTACTTGATCCACCCTCTCCTGGGAAACCAAAATAGAAAAGGACCCATATATTCTATACATGCACTCACACTCACACACATCACACACATGTAAAATGCAAGATTTTATTTATCTATATATATATATATATATATATATATACACACACACACACACATACGCATATAAATATATATTACATACATATTACACACACACACACACATGAGTGAATGAACAAACAGAAGAAAGAAGCACTCAATACATCTGATGAGATAGATGTCTCCAATGTACCCATGGAAGTTTGTCATATGGCACTGAGTCAGACTGTTACAATGTGTGTATGTATGTATATATATATATATAATATACATATATACATACATATGAATATTATTACAATACAATGATATTACATATATATATATATATATATATATATTTAATAACCAAGGATAAAATCTATATAAGATTTTATCAAGTAATAAACCATACAGGTAACAATTAATACAAGTATATATAATTATAATAATGAGGGCACTAATGAATAGCGTCACATGCTAGAAATAGATGCCAAATGGATCTAAGAACTACAATTATTTACTCCATTAGAACGGATCTCAATCCCTGCTCATGGAATAAATAATTGTAGTTCTTAGAGCCATCTGGCATCTATTTCTAGCATGTGGTGCTATTCATTAGTGCCCTCATTATTATAATTATATTTATATAATTATATATACTTATATATGTGCATGTCTGCATGCACACACATACACAAGTACGTACCTGCGTGTATTAGAGAAGCTAAAAGCATGAGTACTTAATAGAATTTGGATCCATATCTCCGTATTGAATCCTCCATGGAATGTAAACAGGAGTTTTTTCAGCTTTCATGTACACACTAACGAACACACATTCATCACACACTCTTTGAATATGCATAAGTTGCTTTGTTTAAATCTCAACATATATCCATCACTGCTTAATCTTAGGCTAATCACCAAATGAGTAGAATTTGCATCGTGTATGAATGTATGTGTGGCAGCTAAAGGGAAAGAGATACCGAAAGAAATAAGAAAGCCCTATAGAGACAAGACCTTCATCAAATTAATCCTTGAGTGAAACAAGGAGTGACTCAGTCATTGAAGAGTCACTCAAACCAAACCTCAACAGTATGGACTTCATCAAGCTGTCCCTATACTTCCACACAGAGCTTGTAATGCATAAGGCTATTATCTGTTTTTGTCAAACATAATGCTTATTTATTCACATAATTTTCAATTAATCATGCACTATCTTGTTGCTTCAGGATTTCAACAATGTTATTGTTGACTTTCAGAATGACATTGCACGATAGGTATGAGAGGCTGGATCCGCCCCAGTTTGAACATAAAACACGTAGAATATTTTGGGCTGGATATGGCTGCTTTGAATGCTTAAAAGGGTTAAAAGTGATTTCTTTTGTGCTATAAGCCCTTTACCATTTCTGTGGTGCACCCTCTTTCCTTGATGTTTTCAGCACATGCTTATTTTGCTTAATAAAACATGCAAAATATCTGAGCCAGATTTGGCTAGTTTAAGTGCGAAAGGGTCAAGTTAGTTGTCAGATTACTTTGTCAAGCGTAACACTTATTTATTCACACTCTTTAAAATTAATCATGCTTTACCTTGTAACTTTGAGATTTCGATGATGTGATTGTTTATTCTTAGAATTACATCGCTGGGGTCGGTGTTAGAGGCTGGATCTGGCTGGTTTGAATAAAAAATAACAGAATATTTGGGTTGGATACAGTCATTTTAAATGCTAAAAGGTTAAGGTTACATACAGTATTACCATGGGAATAGTTTAAATAAATTTGCATGTGGTGATGAAACAAAACAGTATACAGAGTTTCAATTCCCAGTTGGTCACTTCAGTGGCTTTTTTTCTCTTTATGAATGCTTTCCTTGTTGTTTTATGCTATATGTGTATATATATATACACACACTCACACATATATTTGTAACCAGCCAATCAACATTTGGTGCTGTCCTAAATTTGTTGCTAACTATTGAAGAAACAGCTGCCTGCTTCTCCCCCTCCTCCCTTACACACCTCTATGCTGTGAATCTAGGCTCATGCTGATTGTGAACATGTGATGACTTGTTACAAATTTATTTTCTCTGAAGATGTCCACATGTATGATCGAACGAAAGCTTGCATTTTACAAGTGTAATCTGTATTGGTTTTTGGCTTTTTATTCATGAACATGCACACAGCCATTTGCAACTCCATTAAACTTTCTCTTTTTTGTTTTCTTAAAATAAAAATGGAAGTTTGTTTAATAAACATGTATATGTATATATGCATTTGTCTTGTATATATATATATATATATATATATATATGTGTGTGT
>NC_069002.1:3353596-3355019 GCF_001194135.2 Octopus bimaculoides | reverse complement strand
TAATACAATTGTTTATTATTATAAAATAAATTTGTTAAAGATAAACTAGTCTACAATGAAATTATTATATATAAATTGCAAAAAATAAAATGAAGTCTCTATGTCGTATGTTTATATATATTTATCACCAAAGACATAATCACAAGAACCAACCCCTTATGTTGTATCAATGTTTATATTATCATCAAAGCTTATTTGTATAAAAATAATCAAATTTATTGCAGATACAAAAAAACAAACAGAAACAAAATAAATTTTTTTTATCTTGTTGTTAATTGAATTTCGTTTTTTTTTTTTTTACTCATTTATTTTTACATAAACATAAAGAAGAAGCTTTTAGGAGCTAAACAGCTCAAGAAAGACAAACATCCTGGCCCTCCTAGCAAAATGCCAAAGAAAGAAAGACAGCATACCACAAGCCCTGCAGTACCTTCCTTGCTTACAGGATTTGCTCGTCAAACATAGGAAGGATCAGCCATGAGAAAAACTGCAGGAAGGAGACTATGAGCACCTAATTAGGACATTCTCTGCTGCTTAGACCATTCAACAAGATGTAAAGAGCCAAATAAAAGCCACTAGCACCAATGGTAACCAGTCTTCAGCGCATTCACAGCTGATTGTCTGTAACTACTAAACAAATTCCATGTGAGGCATCCTATGCTTGGAAAAGATGATGTTGAAAGCAGAGATACATGGCTAGAACTAAGATGATGGCAAAACACCAAATGTGTCATCTTTTCCAAGCATAGGATGCCTCACATGGAATTTGTTTAGTAGATTTCCAGGTTTCCTGCAGAAAGGAAAAAGACGTGAAGGTCATGGCCGGAATGCTTTTGATCATAGATCTGCTTGATAAGGGCTGACCTGGGGCTAACACAGCAATACATGCCTGATATTTTGTCTCCCAAGTACTGACCACATGACCACTCCAGCATCTATCAGTCTATCTATCTATCTATCTATATATATATACACATACACACATATATATATATATATTTCTTTCTTATGATCTTAAAAGATGAAAAGGCTTTGCATATTTACAATATTCCATTTTTAAAGGTCAAAATCTGTAAAAAAACGAAATGGAAATCTTTTTACTAACAAACTCCCACCTTAAGCATATAATTTACAGCCACAACTTCAAAAGGTTAGATCATTATATTTAACTTTTTTATTATGGCAAGGGTGAAGTTACAGCTGGCAGATAAATATATAAATATATTAATTGCCAATTAGTAAGTTACTAGTCAACTTTTTTAAAAGTGGAGTGTTGTTGTTGGTGGTGGTGGTGGTGGTTGAGATTGAATTGAGGGAGGGGGATTAAGATTATTTGGTGGCAATGGCGGTGCCTGTTGAACAGGTAAATCCATACATATATATAAATATAGATATATGTACACACACACATATATATATATAT
>NC_069002.1:3324300-3351800 GCF_001194135.2 Octopus bimaculoides | reverse complement strand
GATCAACTAATATGGCCTGCCGCGTGTATGTGTGTGTGTGTGTATTTATATATATATGGCGTTAGTAAGGGCATCCAGATGTAGAAATTCTGCCAAATCAAATTGGAGCCTGGTGTAACCATCTGGTTTCACCAGCCCTCAGTCAAATCGTCCAACCCATGCTAGCATGGAAAGCAGACGTTAAACGACGATGATGATGATGATGATATATATATATGTATGTATGTATGTATATATATATATATATATATATATATATATATAAATATATGTATATATATATATTTGATGGGCTTCTTTCAGTTTCCATCTACCGAGTTCACTCACAAGGCCTTGGGCTGTAGCAGAAGACACTTGCCAACGGTGCCACACAGTGGGATTGAACCCAAACATCTTAACCACACGGCCATGTCTGCACCCGATGATGACAAAGTTGACAACAACAACAATGGTAATAATGATGATGAAAATGACATGATCTACTCAGTCAGGACAGACCTAGGGCTAAATAACATTCACTGACCCTATTTTCACTTTCAAGTCAACTTAGAATGCAACAGCATAATCCTTAACAATATATAACTGTTACACTGTCTATGATTGAAAATCCAGTGTGTCTTTGATCTGTTCACTAATTATCTAATTAGTCACTTATATCGCTCATAGAATAACACAGTAGCACTGGTATTTAATTTTCTTCTGTTAATTAACAGAGACATTCTTCATAATATTCGTTAATGTGTTTTACTTCTAATTCAACAATTAAACGATGTTGTACATTTCTTCTGTTAATTGCGACATTGTTTTATGATCCTTTAATATAAATAATTAGCCTCTCACTAATTGGTTTTTATGTAATTGTTTACACACATACACACACTCTCCAATATTCTCTTCTCTTTCACACACACACATACACTTACATAGAAATAGAAATATATACTTACTCTCATATATATCACATACACATATGCACTCACACATGCACAAACACTCGTGCGCACACACACACACACACATTTATATAGAGATACATACCTACACTAATGTGTATCATGCACAGACTGACCAACACACACAAGGGGTGTCTAGATGTGGAAGTATCCCAGTTTTAAGATTTTAAGAATACCTGGAAAGAAGGACAGCTGGCTATAAAATATCATCTCAACAAAACAGTCCAACCCATGGCAGCAGATGTAAAATTCTGTTATAGTTTCTGGCTATATATATACATATATAGATATAAATATATATTATAAGTGTGTGTGTGTGTGTGTAAGTATAGAAAAGAAAGTTATTTTATTCTACATGCAGAGTAAGTCATTTAGATGGTTTATTTTTAAAGGCTTAACCGGTTTCACAACTTTTATGATTTTCAAAGGTCGAGATAGAAAAATGTGGGGCTATGCCACGATGTCTTCCTTCTTTATATATATATCTGTGTGTGTGTGTATCTATCATTCTAAGCTGAACATTAGAAGCATCAGTTGTGGTGTGCAAGAGAGACGATTGCGCTGGTATGGACATGTGGTGAGAATGGATGAGGATAGCTGCGTGAAAAAGTGCCACACCCTAACAGTTGAGGGAACCCGTGGAAGAGGTAGGCCCAGGAAGACCTGGGCTGAGGTGGTGAGGCAAGACCTTCGAACATTGGGCCTCACCGAGGCGATGACTAACTGACCGAGACCTTTGGAAATGGGCTGTGCGTGAGAAGACCCGGCAAGCCAAGTAAGATCGTTGCCAGTGCCCCTGGACTGGTTCTTGTGCGGGTGGCACATAAAAGACACCATTTCGAGCGTGGCCGTTTTCGTGCGGGTGACACGTAAAAGCACCCACTACACTCTCTGAGTGGTTGGCGTTAGGAAGGGCATCCAGCTGTAGAAACTCTGCCAAATCAGACTGGAGCCTGGTGTTGCCATCCGGTTTCACCAGTCCTCAGTCAAATCGTCCAACCCATGCTAGCATGGAAAGCGGACGTTAAACGATGATGATGATGATGATGATGATATATATAGACACACACACATGTATACAAATACATACATGTTATGTAATTACATACGTATACACACATGCATATATATATATATATATATATATATGTGTATATAAATGTATTGTCTGAGGAAGCTTGACCAGGTGATGATATATGTGTGTGTTTTTGTGTTTTACACACACACAGAGTTTTAAAATATATTTAAAGTGAAAAATCTTTAAAGAGCTAATTAGCTGTTCAATTATAATTTCTCTGTCCTCTTTTTTTTTTTTTAGTTTTCGTAAATAATGAACTAAAACATGCCAGAAATGACGTCGTTTCACGGCTGAACAAGTAAATACAATCTCTCATGCCGTCCCCCTGTCTATGTTGATTCTAAACCAGCGTCAGGCAGTCCACCTACTTTTGACTCGTTCATAGATGTTTACTTTTGTTAGTTAACGCCTGTTTACAATATCAATACCACTGAGTGAATATCATTGTTGTTGTTGTTACTGTTTAGTCAAGGTTAAAATTGTTTCAGAGCAGATTTACGATCAGAACCTTCACAAAACAATCACAGACCGTTGGTCTCCACTCTTTGTCCCCCTGCTATATATCCTGCTCTTTGCAGCTGGTTGGTTTTATGTCACCGTTAAGAAAGCCGTCCCCCATTCATCTCTTTCCCTACTCTAATCGCTCATATTCCGCCCCAGTACCTTACTAGGTACCCGTAAACAGCTATGCCCCAGTACCTTACTAGGTACCCCGTAAACAACTATGCCTAACCCAAAAGTTGAAGAATGCAGTTCCAATGAAATCCAAAAACCTGATTGCAGATTTGGTGCACTTAGAACCTGACACTGTACTCATGTGCCCTAATTAGTAATGGTTATATTAAAATTATGCTTAATCAAGACAACTGTATAATGGAAAAAATATTGACGTAAAAAAAAAAAAAAAGACATGTGCAAAGCTAATCATATTATGAAATATTTCATATATTAATAAATCAATTAAATATTATCGTTATGTTAATGATGTAAATTAAAATAACACAAATGAATTGAATATTTTTCAAGTCTCAAGGTTTTGGATTTTTTTTTTGTTTGTTTTATTATTATCTAATGTCAGTGTAATTGACCGACTCCTCCCCTAAATTTCAGGACTTCGTCTTGTGCCTGTGTTATTACCTCAGCCCTAGCAAAGGTGGAGGTATTGTTTTCAGTTGTGTTTGTTTGTCTGTGGACAAGATATCTCAAGAACCGCTGGATGGATTTGGATGAGACTTTCAGGGATGGTTGGCCTCATGACTGGTATGAACTGATTAGATTTGGGGATTGATCTGGTACCAGATAAGGATACGAGATTATTTTTCGTTTGTTTTTACTTAATTTTTGAGAGTGGTCAGGTTCATTTTTAGTATTCCCTTTTCTAAGAGCAGTCAAGTTTATTTCAGATATTCTCATCTTAAAAATCCTCTCCAACTAATCATTGAGAGAATGTTGGTGTTGCCTTGGCAGAGGTTTGCACTCTCTGAGTGCTCATGTTATTATTATTATTATTAGTATTATTAGTATTGGTAACCAGCAAAAGTAGACTCATTAGTGTACTGGATAAAATGCTTAGAAGCATTTCCTCTGGCTTTGGTGTTTTGAGTTCAAATTCCACTGAGGGTGATTTTGCATTTTACCCTTTCGAGGTCGATAAAATAAGTACGTCGTGCATGATGGTTGATGTAATTGACTAATCTCCTCCCCTAGAATTTTTCAGGTCTTGTGCCAATAAAAAAAGGGGTCATTAATATTATTATTATTATGAAGGTGGTGAGCTGGCAGAGTTATTAGCATGTCAGACAAAAGTCTTAGGGGCATTTCATGTCCTTACATCCTGAGTTCAAAATCCACTGAGGTCGACTTTGCCTTTCATTCTTTCGGGGTCAATAAATTAAGTGCCGGTGAAAAACTGGGGTCAATGTAATTGACTGGTCCCCTCCTTGAAAATTTCAGGTCTTGTGCTTTTAGTAGAAAGGATTATTATTATTATTATTATTATGTAATAGTAGTAGTAAGGTGGTGAACTGGCAGAATTGTCAGCCAACCTGCTTAGGGGCATTTTGTCTTCACGTTCTGAGTTCAAATTCAACCAAAGTCGACTTTGCCTTTCATCCTTTTGGAATGATAAAATAATTCCCAGTTGAATTCTAAGGTTGACATAACTCACCAGCTGCCTCTTTTCCTTTCGTCTTTTCTGGATCAACGACTAAGTACCAGTTGTGCACTGGAGTTGATGTAGTTGATTTACTCCATCTCTTAAAAATTGCTGGCTTTGTGCCTATAGTAGAAAGAATTATTTTTGATAGTGGTTTCAAATTGTAGCACAAGGCCAGCTAGTTTGGAGGAAGAGGTTAAGTCGATTACATCGACCCAGTGCATTACTGGTACTTATTTTATCAACCCCAGAAGGATAAAAGGTAAAGTCGACCTTGGTGGAATTTGAACTCAGAACATAAAGATGGACGAAATACCTCTGAGTGTGCAAACGATTCTGCTGGCTTGCACAAGAAGACCCGTCCTCCACAGCAGAAAGTGTTAAGGCCCAAATAAAGAGGATTGACCTGTGAGAATTCTGTGCCAGTGTCTACATAAAAAAAAGCTGTGGCACCAACGCCAAGTGAAAGCACTCGTGCCAGTGCCACGTTGAAAGCAACTATCACATAGAATGGTTGGCGTTAGAAAGGACATCCAGCCATAGAAACAAAGTCAAATCAGACCGGAACTTGGTGCAACTCCCTGACTTGCCAGCTCTGGTCAAACCGTCCAACCCATGCCAGCATGGGAAACGGACGTTAAAGGCTGATGATGATGATGATGATACAGTATATACATGTACGTGTTTGTCCCAACCAACTTAGTGGTTAGGCGAAAGACACCAGTAAAATAAATACCAAATCTAAAACAAGCATTGGGGAAAATTTGTTTGGCAAAATCCCTTCAAAACGATGCTCCAGCGCGGCCGCAGTTCAATGACAGAAACAAGTAAAAGATTAAAGATACTTCAACAGAAACTAATAAAATCGTTATCGTCAGCTGTAAATTAATTCAAGGGAGATAACCTTGCTAATATCAATTCTGGATGGAGAAATTTTTGCAGCAGAACTCATTTGGCATTGAATCAGTGCTTCCTAGACTCCGTGCCCCACCGTTGGGAATCACTGCATTGGATGCCCCAAGGCTATAAAAGACAAACATGTTGTGCAAAAGAGAGTAAACCCCAAAACTATGGGTGGACCTGAAGCGATCTTCTACTACCCAACCACACCTACACCTTAGTAAACAAATTTAAGATTTGTTGAAATCTGAAAGAACACCACAAATATTGCTGGAGCAAAATCAATCTCTTAAATTTGTATTTATAATATAACAAGACTGATGTGATTATGCAACATCTCTTTTTTTATTCATAAAGATTTTATTTTTTATACATAACTTATAGTCTCTTTATACATAAATACATACTTTAGACACTATATATATATATATATATATATATATATATATATACACACACACACACACACACATAAATATATATTATATATATATACATATATATATTATACATACTTATATATTTATGCATATGTTTATAGGCATAATTCATACATGTATGTAGATACACAAGAATGAAGACAGGACACGAGGTACAGACAGTCAGAAGCAAAGAGTTCAAAATCAGGAATCGGCAGAAAGGGAAAACTCAGGAAGATGGCCCTTCTCAGAGTAGGTCTGTTTGATGCACCATGCATTCAGCAACTTCATAATGGATGACATTGGTAAATGAGGAAGCTGGCTACACAATACTGGAAGAGTGGGCTTTCCTTTTACACTGATACTTGCTAAATCATGAGGATGTGGAATGTCGTACCAAACAATGAAAGCAGACAAGTGTCCACATTGCTCATCTTTCAATGATTCTCCTTGGAAATATTTCAACAGAATTTCCATGTTGTTAGTTTCCCAATCAGCAAGGAACTTTTCCAGTTCATTCTTCAGAGATAACACATAATCCAATTCCACAAGTGGCACTTTCTCGGTTTCTTCACTTGCTTTGAACTGGTATTTGCTGCCGTAATAGTTCAAGACAATCTTCAGTTGCCAAAGTCCTAAAGGAGCCTTGTTAATCTGTGACTGCCAGACTTCATAGGCTAAGTTCATCTGAGTCGGAATCCCTTCTGGTTTTTCTTTAAAGGCACAACTGTAGACAACAGGGGCCAGCCTGTCACATTCTTTTTCATTTTTAAACAGGAAAAACTCAGAGAAGGCCAATATTCGAGCATCCGATGTGAAGGACTTTATAGATTTTGGATGAAGTTTTGTTGATTCAAAACTGGACTCATTATTTGTCAAAGACTTTGCTAAATGGCCATGGTAACCTTTAGGATCTTCACTGTAAGACAAATGTCCAGCTTTCTGTTTCACGTATACAACACCACTATTTTTAAGAAGCAACTCTAAAGTTTTCCAGTTTTTGTCTACATCGAATCTGATTGGCCAGTAACGAGGTCCCAAGATTTTCACCTCCTTCAACAAGTTTAGCTCTGGAATGAGACACGGTGCCATTGTAGTGTAAGAGACGTTTTTGTAAAATTTGGTGTCGTTAAACCGGATTTCCACTGGAACATAGCAAGGCTGGCGTGAAATAACATTCTCTGGTATCAAGACTCGGGGTTCAGCAGCCAAGACATACAAATGGCGGAACGCTTGTAGATGGTAGCGGTTGTCAATGCTGTGAGTGGGGAATTTTGGGAAGAAGGCACACAGCATGGCTGCAATTGCTTCTGGCTTTGTACTGAGGGAATATCTACCACCACCTAGAAAGAGGAGGCCAATAGCCATACTCACAGCCATGTGAGACCCATAAGTGGCATAAGAATGTTGTGGACCGACACGTTTCCGTAAAGCCCGGGCTATTCGGAGCACATCGAGATCTCCAGTTCCTGCCATGACCATTGCAAGGGAAAGAAGCACTACAACGGTACAGTTTTCAACAGTGCTTTTACCGGCTTGTTCACAGAATGGAGGAACTGGTAAAAGATACATGCAACGCTTCATGCAATCTAGCAGAGTTTGGTAAGCGACTGCATTAGCAGTTCCTGCAAATTTCAAGCCCATTGCCATACAAGCACCACCGACGATATTGCAATAAGCTTGACTCATTGTTTCGTAATCGATGTTGTCTTCATCTCTGCTGTGTGATTCTCGTTTGAAACCGTATTTCTGTACAATTATTGGTAAATTGCTGTCGATCCATGTCGTCGTTGGAAGTACGTGATCCCACAACACTAATCCATGACATAAAGTACGCAGCATTAAGAAATCCGGTCGGACGTGATCCAGGGTGAACTGAGTATCTGGTGCCTTCAGCCAGTCGGCAACCGCTGTGTTATTTGTGTTGAAGTAAAGCATACCGAGGGCCAGTGTTGCACCAGAAGAAGTGACATCAACATTCACGCTGTCACCTTCCTTGATTTGGTAACTTGGCGACCTATAACGTTCCCGATTTGGCCCCGTCACCGGCCGTTTATGACCACCAATCATGAAGTGACAGAGAGTGTCTGCCATTCCTAAATCGGACAAGCCAGCAGCTTCACTTCCTTTACCAAACATGACTAGACCAAGGGCAAGACCGGCAGCTGTGGCGTATGACTCGCGGTTGGTGCAGTTCTCCATTTCAGGACCAGGTGGACGTCCAATCTCGGACAGCAGTACTTCGGCAATGTGACGATGACTTGTGCCTTGATAGACAAGACCAACTCCTAAAACAGCTGCGACTTGGACATTGTGAGAAATATTCAGTTCGGTCGATGTCGGTGGTAAAAGGGCCGGGACATGGATGCTGAGTACTTTTGTTATACCCTGATCCATTGTCCCCCGTTTTGTGGCAGCCAGCCCTAACAGGACCCCAATAGTAGTCATATCTTGACCTTTGCTCAAATACTCGTGAATGTTAAGGGTAGCAAGATGAGCTAAATGGCCGTTTAGTCCAAGTGCCATCAAGAAGCCAGCATATTCTGTAGTGAAATCACAAGTCTTAGGTCTGTTATAATTGATCCAAGTGGAATTTATCTGGGATGAGTTGGCAATCCTTAATCCAGCAGCGACCCCATTGTGAAAGTGTGGCCATGTGGCCATATTGGAAGGGGTTTCAATATGGGAGAGGTCAACTGTGGTGTTGCGAGGTGGAGCTTTCCCGGTCAGGCATAGTTTCGGGATAGGAAGGGCTTCTGTAGGTAACGGATGGAAACTAGACAGAGTAAACATTCCTCGACCAACAGGTAAGGCCATTGTTCTTGTACAGATTGCGTACAGGTAGCGTTCTTGTTCTTCAATGAATTCATGGTCACTCACTTCCGGTTTCTGTTGAAGTGAAATACGAACAGGACGAGATGACTGTAACATGTGGCGGACCTCTTGCACTCGAAGGTCTTCACTGAACCGTAATTTCAAGAGTTCTTCATCAAGGTGACCCATTCCATCATCATCTTCTTTGTTTGTTTTCCCAAGAGAAGGACATTCTTTCACGTAGCGCCCTTCATTCAGGGAAGAACCCGACTGACATTTACAGTAAGCACTGATTCGGGACAAATCTTTACGACCAATCAAAATGTAAGCTTCCTCGGGCCAATCAGATGGTGGATCCCACCGACATTGTAGTATCGCTTCTCGTAATGGCAGCACAACCCCTATAGGATACGATTCCAGATCCCGTTTCGTGATGCCCAGCCGAGTCATGAGCAGCACTATACTCTCCGCTATTGACAGCGAGTTTTTCTCAGTTTCACTCAGAGAACCTTTTGCTCGAGAGGAAAGAGTTCGGTAACCAGAAACAGGGATTTCTCTCAGGAAATGGTTAGCCTTACAATTCTGATTGACAAGGGTGGTGTATAGTATGATGATATTTTCTATTCGTTTACAAATATTTGGCAGGAACAGAACTGGCTGGCATTCGAGTCCAGATAACAGTTTACAAATCCACATACATATGTTAGGGGGCACTTCAGTGAATATAGATGTGAACTGCAGCTTTGCCCACTGTTCAGGATGTATCTGGTGGTTTTCATCGACCATATTATAGAGATGGGGGAAATCTCGACAGTAGATGTCAGTGTAGTAGAAACATTTCAGATTGTTAGCCAGAAAGAAAAGCATCAGAGCTAAGTATTCGAGTTGTCCAGAGAGACAAGTGTTTAGTTTGAGTTCTTCATAAACCAAGTGTAATGAGAAGAGAATGCTTGGTATGTAAGAGAAGAGAGGAGCTGATGGGTTTACAGTGCAAGGCTTTGGATAATATATGTTGGGGATGTCTACGAGGGAGAAGCCAAGGGCAGAATCAAAGTACTTGGATGTGAAATGATGGTGTTCGGATTTGAGTAGATATTCCCAATCGTCGTTGCAGCCCTGGTTGGATGGTTTAGCTCGTTTCACTTCCACCACGGGAGATGTTGTGTTGTTGAATTCATTTTCATGTGTCAATGGCAGACGGCTAGTGTCAAAACCCATCTGTCCCAGGAGAAAACGAGAGAAGACCACCCACTCCGACTGATTGTCGAATCCACTGGTGACATTACGCGTCGTATACCAGCGAGACAACATCTTCATAGCGCAGTCTTTGGGTAAGATGTAACGCAGGGCTTCGAGACTACTTTCGATTCCTGTCGACTCGGTAAGTGGTGGTAGCGACGTTCGCAGCAAAGAGCCATCGGTGGTTTCTATGGTGAACCGTGAGAGGGTGTTATCTCGAATGCAATGGACTGTGTTGTCGTGGCAGCAAATCTCCGAGTCTCTGGAAGAACTCTCAAGTACATGGTTATCATGCACATTCGGTGATCCAATTACTGGAGAAATATGAGACAATTGATCTTCGAAAGATACATTGTTTGTGTTTGATGGCCGACTTGATGTGATCATGCTAGTGACTCGGACAGAGTTGTGAGGAGTCAGCGATGCCGAAGCATTCATCGATGAAATTCCTATAGGCAATTTAGGCACAAACAACTTGTTGATTTTGGTTGTTCCACTGTATATGATAAGGCTGCCAGATAAATCTAGCACTACAGTTAAGTTAAGCAATTCAACTGGGAGGGCATCTTTGGCAGGTATTGTACAAACTGCACCAAATATCAGCTGACAATTATCATTGCTTTTCTCAAATTTCACACAACGTAGGTGTTGCCTTTGTGGAATCAAGTAACACAAATAGTTCTGCTCACAAAGATCCTTAGCAATGAATGCTTTGCTCGCTTTCCCAACAAACTCTTCACGATTTGATGTCGCCGACTCAGTCCAGATATGGTCCAGACATATATCAGGATTAACCGGTTCGATCCGATAATTCATGCTTTCCGACATCACTGAGAAGTTTTGGCTGCCTGGAGGAGAACGCATGTACGTCATGGAAGACCTTGACTGAGCATTCAGGCTGTAGAACGGTCGAGATTGACTGGAAGAGGCAAAAGCCAATGGAGACTGAGTGCAGCTGCCTGAATTTCCTGAAGATGTCAAGTGGTTACTGACAACAGGACTTATGGAACATGAAGGAGAAGGTGAGAATGTCCTGTTGGAGAAATTCTGCAACAGAGATATGCCAGGTGAGATGTTGCTGACTTTCGACTGGTTATGAGAAGATGTTTGCAGGATAGAATTATTGAGGTGGCATAAACTGGGCATATCACAGGTTTCAAAGAGAAAATCACTCTCCTCAGGCTTCACACGACGGACCTTCCACACACAGTGTAGTCCAGCTGTGTTGTCGTACACAAGAAGTATAGAGGGCTCGACACAGCTGAACACAATACTCTGAGACGTGTCAGTGAAATAGCTAACCTTGTTCTGTGTGGTGTTGGCATTGTTAGGGCCATGAATGACGGGAGCAATGTCATTAAGAGGATGCAACATACTGAACACAATGGAGTGGTTGGGAGCATTTCGAGACACTTTTGGAACAATTTCGGACGACGACAAGGAACGTTCAAAGAGAAGCCCATTCTTAATAACCCAGGATTTAGTAACCTGGAATGGCAAAGCGACATTGTATTCTTCGCCTTGGCTGGTAAACACGGATGCTGTAGTTGATTCCAGAACACAGATACCTTCTTGGAGTTCACCTGAAACGCAAGACAAATAGGATTAGTTTGAAGGATGTGAGAGAGGTTAGTATCAAATATGACAACTGTTGTTATTATTACTGGAATAGTAATAATAATAATCCTTTTTACTCTAGGCACAAGGCCTGAAATTCAGGGGGAAGGGGATAGTTGATTATACCAACCTCAGTACTCAACTGGTACTTATTTTATTGACCCTGAAAAGATGAAAGGCGAAGTCAACCTTGGTGGAATTTGAACTCAGAACATAAGGACAGACAAAATGCCATTAAGTATTTTTTCTCCAGTGTGCTAACAAATATAATAATAATAATAATAATAATAATAATCATTATGAAAACCACCATCACCATCGTCATCATCATAACACCAACTTTTCTATGTTTGCAGAGTCTTAAACTTTGAAAAATTCTTTGTTTTCCCGTGGAATGCTTTTAGAAATTACCGGAATAAGAGCAAGAATGAGTGCCTTCATTAAAACAAATACAAAAATCTCAGAAAATATTGACAACTCACCAGGAATGTCTAAATCTATTTGTTCTGGAATCTCGGTGTTATAGGAGAGCAAGAAGCTGCAGTACATGGCTTGAATGACTGGCGATTCTACAGTGAAGGTCTTCAGGACCCGTCTAGATTCTTGTCGGGTGCCAACACTCCAGACAACTGTATTCCCAGACACATACAGCTCTTCTTCCACTGCACCAACACAGTTCGAATCTGGTTTGCAATGTAGATACCATTGTTCTTTGGGGCTCTGTTCACTGATGGAGATGTCACGGAACGAGCGAAGCAATGGCAATCCATGATCAGCATGATGACTTCGTTGTACCTGCAAGTGTCAAAGAATCAGTATTTAACGAATGAATACAAGCTAAACTATTCAATAGCCTATACTGCATCATCATCACTTTAACGTCTACTTTTCCATGCTTGCATGAGTCAGACGAAATTTGTCAAGGAAGATATTCTACAGCCAGGTGCCCTTCTTGCTGCAATCCTTACCCGTTCCCAACCAAGGTAGTATTCTCCCCACCCCCCATAGTCGGCTACGTTTTTCACAGGAGACTAGAAATGAATACTCTCACTTGCATGACGATGGTACTCATTGACAACCATCGCATGATGTCAACTCATACACCGGCAGCTTATGTTGCTGACATCGCCAGACTAAACAATATTATCGAGTGTTTTGTCAATCACCGTTTAGATATTCGGTCGATAACTAAACAAGGAGAAACATGTCCGCGTCTCCTGTGATTGTTTCCTGGGGTTTTTTTTCCATCGTTCCTTTGTGCCATATTTTTACAAAAAGAGTTATTCCTGAACACAATACAACGTTGTAAATAGGGACCACGGCGGAATTCTACGTAAAGCACACCATAACCCCACCCCACCCTCATTATATTTTTAATATTTCGAATTTCCAGAAAAATTTTGCGAATTTCTATTTTACAAACGGGAATTTACAAGACTTTAAAATACAGACAGTCCGAATTTTTTGGCTTAAATCCAAGCAATGGACCATTAAATGTGTTTATGGAGGGAAAGATATCCACTAACATCAATACGCCAGAATGACTGACAAACGAGAAGGGTATGGGATAGTCGTGAGATATGCTAAAAGTAACAGCTAAATAGACCTTAAATCACGCACCAGAATTTGGTACACGGTGGTACCTACCCACCGACTTTATTTCCTCATGTAGGTATGCTCCCACAACAAGGTGGACCGAGTTATTGACGGTTAAATATGTTTACCATGGCTACTGAACAGTGAAGCAACCTACACTAGTCGATACTTAGCTAGATCGGCTCGTTGAGAGCTAAACATATTCACTACGGTGAAGTAAACTACAACTTAAGTGCACAGGGCTACTGGGATTTAAGATTAACATGTAGTTTACCGGCGTGAAATAACGAAAATAAATTATCCTTTAAAAATGCATGTTAACTGATGTATGTTGACTTTGGCTCATTCAACAGTATTTTTCTCTCTTATGAAGAAAGAAAAACTTTGGTTTTCTGGCTTTGTTTCTTCGAAAACCATACCCAGTAAGTGTTAATTATATATATAGGCTTATGTATATTTCGGAGATGTACTAGCCAGGCAAGTGATTTGATCTGTGTCGAAACTAAAACGATTACAACGTGGAACACACATGTGAGCTATTCAAAAATTTCACACTGTTAACTTCAATTAAAAATTTACTATTTGTTGCATAATGAAAAAAAGGTAAACAAATCTAATTTTAAAATACTGAACAAATACGAAGTTTTTTTTTTTAAATCACAAATATTTCATATAAAAACGAAAGCAGAAGGAAGTTGGCCAAAATCTTAATAACCTGTATTTCGAACTTGCCGGGATGCAAATGGATATATTCCCTCCCAAAGGGTACAAAATCCTGGGTTTCACAGGCTGCTATCATATCCTCCGAAGCCAGTGTGATGGATGATGGAAACTTAATTCAAATAAATAAAATGTTTGCCGCTAGAATTTCGTGCATTTTATTGAAAGTTTCAACAATGCACAAAATAAGAATCGTTTTTTTGTAGGGAATATTTCCCGCGACAATGTTAGGTAACAGAGAGTGATCTCCCTTCTCATCACTTCCTTCTCTTTTCTCCTTCTCTCTATTTATCCTGTTCTCTTTGTCTTCCATACCCTCTCTTTCTTGCACTACTTTCTTACCTCCTTCTCTTAACTCAATTCCCACCATGTCTATTTTTATTCCTCTTTCTACTCCCCATCTCTCTCCAATTATCTTCTTACCTTCTCTCCCTCGCTTATATATTTAACGTTGATGGTTTCGAATTTTATACATTGCCAAAAATATGCAGCTTATTAACTCCTTACTTTTACGTTCATTATTGTTTTCATTTACCTAGTATTATTTAATTAAGTCAATTAAGCAGTTTTGTAAATAAGACTTTGTGTGTGTATGTGTGTGTATCTGTACCCCAGCGTTTGACAACCTGTGTTGCTTTGTTTACGTCCCCTTAACTGTTAGATTAAAGAACTGATAGCATAAGTACAGGGAATATTGGTTGATGATTTGTGACTGTATGTGTTTTCATTGGTTTTCGTAACTCTTCCGCTGTAACTACTCAATGGTTATCAATTAATTTTAGGTATTTCATAGTAATTAAATTATTTTATTAATTGTGTTGGTAAATTCTTTCAACCTTTCGGGGGTCGTTAAAATAAATCGTGGTCCATGCAAATCGACCAACTGCTTCAATCTAAAATTATTGACCTCGTGCCAAATACTACAACAAATTAATATGTTGGTAAATTATATTTAGAACTTTTTATAAAGTTACTATAATTTAAAAAAAGAAATTTAAATTTCACAAAGTACGAAACTAAAAAAATCTGCCCCGGGTGAGGATCGAACTCACGACCTTCAGATGGCTCGACGATTACTTTGGATTATGAGACTGACGCGCTGCCTACTGCGCTACCGAGGCCTGCCCAAATAGATGCCAAATTATCTATATAAACCTACTTTATTAACAAACCTAACATATTTAAATCTACTAATTTTTAGTGCATTTTAAAAAATTTCTTTTTTAGTGTCAATACAATCAGATTGCAAAAAAATCTACACTAATTTGATATTTATTTATAACGGATATAATTTTCAGGATATTTCCATATGTTACATTCGACCTCTGTCCGGCGGCAGTAACATGAAATTATAACAATGACGGGAAAGTGTATTGGAACTGTAAGACACTATTTACTAGAAATAGCAGCCACATCTCTCTCTCTCTCTCTCAAAGCACATTCTACCGTCTTGAGAGAAAAAGGACTAACACATTGAGTAATATTGTCGTAGATACGTTACGTCTTATATTAGATGGCCATTTCTGGCGCACCGGATCGCACCTAACCAGCTATTAAAAATAACTATTCAATATTATGTAATGAATACACTGTTATACTACATATAATTTACATTACATATTACAAACTGTCTGTATAGGACATGTACTCTGTATTATATAAATAATACGTTTAATGCTGCCTTATACTAAACAAGGACGGTGGACTGGCAGAATCGTTAGAGCTCGGACAAAATACTTAATTGATATTTCGTGGTATTCGTAAAGAAGAGTGGACCCGCGATAGTTATTCAGAACGTGAAGATAAAACGATTTTGAAATTGAAATAAAATGTTATTTATAACTCGGCGGAGGCAAAGAGTACGCACACTGCCCGTTTTCGGCGTAACCCTCAACCTAAACTTAACCCTAAACGCCGAAAACGGGTGGTATGCGTATTCTTTGCGTTTACCCAGAACTCTGTTGAATGTTACCGGATTCAGGAGTTATGGAAACACAAACAAATATGATTGAATTCCATCTAGATCAGTTTCTTTGGAGAGAAAAATATGGGAAAACGGTGGATGAATGTTTTCAGAAGATTATAAAACATCTTTCGGAATGGTTTTACTTTTGAATAACATTTTATTTCAATTTGAAAATTTGTTTTATTTTCACTTTTCTTAATGATTAGCGCGGGTCCACTCTTCTTCCTGAGTACCCATTTCCTCGGCTTCATTACTTTTTGAGTTCAAATTCCGCCCGAGGTCGACCTTGCCTTTCATCAGTTGATATACTGATAAAATAAAATATCAGTCAACTTAAAGGGGTCGATGTAATCAATTATATCCGTCCCTTAAAATTACTGGCCTTCGGCCAAAATTTAGTGCCGTTATATACTAAATCCTCTATATACAGACATACCCGAACATTTGCAGTTTCCAGTAACATGTTTTTCGATTTGACATCATTTTAAAAGAATTTTATTTTATAAGAAATAAATGGTCAAAAAAATGAACCTCGACTTCTGGATCCAGCAGACCAGTACACACAAACACACACATTCCATTACATTTGAGACAAATTCAGCGCTGAGTAGTTGAAGCAGAAATATCATTATGGCAAATATTCTGCCCAATACCACAGATCTGCTTGTCAGTTGCTTGACCGTAACCACTTGAGCATGTCCTCTGGTGGCTAACAATATATGCATCTCTGATCGTGAGCAGAAGTAGTTGGGGAGCATCATAGCCGTGTGTTGAGAGGGATTCTTTGGCGTTTGACTAAATATCATAACAAAAGAAAAGTTTGAAGGAAATATTAATCCTTTTTCAGACTTTCTAGGGGTCAGCAAATAGGGAACAACAGTTGCTACCCAAAGAAGAAGAAGAAGAAGACAAGGAAGAAGAGGAGGGGGAGGAGGAGGAGGATAGAAGGTGAAAGAGGAGGAGGATTGGGAGGAAAGACAGATTGCATAATACAGTCCCAGATATTTTACATCTGAATAAGAGATTGCTTCTGGTTATAAGGGACTGGCTGAGTCACAGCTGGCTGATGACTAAAACCAGACAACTACAACAACAACATCAACAACAACAACAGCAACATCAGCAGTAACAGCAAGCTGCCACCACCACCACCACATACATATATATATATATATACATATATATATACATACATATATATATACACATGTATATGTGTGTGTGTGTGTGTTTGCCCCCCCCCCCCCATCGTTTGGCAACTGATGCTGGTGTGTTTATGTCCCTGTAACTTAGCAGTTTGGCAAAAGGGAATGATAGAATAAGTACTAAGCTTACGAAGAATAAATCTTGGGGGTCGATCTCTTCAACGAAAACCCTTTAAGGTGGTGCTCCAGTATGACCACACTCAAATGACTGAAACAATTAAAAGGAAACACACACACACAGACATCCAGTTGCCAGTAATGTGAGATTATAGCACCGTCTTTTTTTTTTTATGTATTTTTAAAAATAATTTTTTAAACAATTTTGTTGAACTCTTAATTTCTTCAGATGGTAAAAATCATTAGCAACATTTTCAAATATTGATTTAATTACCACAGACTTCAAACCAGCTGCAATAAAGGGCCATTAAGAGCCATTTATATAAACTAGACCAGTTATTGGAATGTAGACATTAACATCACACAGACACACACACACACACACACACATACCACATACCACACGCACACATTTTAACATTTTAATTCAAACATTCACTTCAATAAAACATGACAATATAACCTTTTCCCTTTAACCTCTCTTCTATATTTTGAATATTTGCAACAATTAGGTTTATGAGCAGGTTGAACAGTTAGTATACAGGCCAAATATGCTTAGAGGCATTTCATCCAATTTCATGTTCTGAATTCAAATGCTGTTGAGGTTGTCTTTGCTTTGCATATTTTGGGGATTGATAACATTGTAAGAAAATATTCTGCTCGATACCACAGATTTGCTTGTTGTCTTTGGCCAATAAGGGTCATCTCCTGTTTGCTTCCATCTAGAAATCAAAGCAAATCACTACTATTCCCTTCAAACTTTGCTTTTGTGACCTGGACATCAATGTTTTGAAGCTGACCAATTTTCCATTACATTTCAGACAGATTCAGCACTGAGATGCTGAAGCACAAATATCATTATAGCAAATATTCTGCTCAATACCACAGATTTGCTTGTCAATTGCCTGACCTTTACCACTGGAATAATTTCCCTTACAGGCTGACAATATGTTCGTGATCTCTGATCATGAGCAAGAGTAGTGGGGGAGCATCATAGCCATGTGTTGAAAGGGGATTCTTTAGGGTTTGAATAAATATCATAACAAAAGTACAGTTTAAAGAAAATACTGGGAGTTGATGTAATCGGCTTATTCCTACCTTGGGATTGCTGGCCTTGTGCTAAAATTGAAAATCGATATTTGTTACAGTTTATTGGTTGCTTTTTTGTTTTTGTGAAGTACATATAAGTGCAAGTATAGCCATGTGGTTAAAATGTTTACTTCCTAATTACATGGGGTACATTAACTTAGAAGATTTCAGTAAAAAAAAAAAAAAAAAAATTGCCCCCAGAACTTCTTTTCTTTTTTTTTTAAGTTTGATACTTATTCTATCACTCTGCCAAACTGCCAAGTAATGGGAATGTAAACAAACCAACACCAGTTGTCAAGCGATGTTGAGGAGGGTGAGTGACAAACACACACACACACACACATATATATATATATATATATACATACATACACACAACGAACCCTTACTGTGAATGGAATTATATAACAGAAGAGATGCGTATGGCTTTTTTTTTCTCTCATCTCATGAACTGTTGTACCCTAATTAACAGCAGATACAACATTTAACTAACACCGTTGCTTTCACCGCATTTGCTGCTCATTGTGTTAGGTTTGAGTTTAAATAAACACAATTTGGTTAAAACAAAAACAAAAAACAAAAACAAGAGCAAAACATAAAACTGCCAAAAAGGATCGCAATGTCTTCAAAGTCATAACGAACGAATCCTTGTGTCATTTTGCCTTTTTTTTTTCAAAAACTCTCGCTCTGTCTTTTATTCCAGTTTTGAATAAACGCAGAGTTTGTTCTTCATCAGAAGAAGACCTCAAAGACTGACCATGTTCAGTTAAGGAGCTTCAACAATATATATATATACCAATATATTCTTCCAAAAAGACATATATATATATATATATATTTGTTTCTATACAGTTGAGTATCTTTAAAATACTCTCGCATATAAGACAGGATGTTCAGTTGAGTATCTTTAATACTATATAATATAATATAAATATATACACTCCTTCGGTTAAACTCCTTCTTTGTGTTAAACGATCACCAATGTTTATTTATATATCGTATTTAAAAAATACTTGATAAAACAACCGTTGTGGATTTCCCCCCCCCCCATTTCGCTTCGATTTCACTTCGTTTCATTTAAATACGTCTTGTGGAGGAAAGGCATGAATGTCATCACTTCAAATTTGATCTTCTTGAAATTTTCGGACCTTTCGTTCGTCTAACCGAACGAATAACATAGAAATACCATCAATCAGTTTTACTGGATGAGTGACTAACCTACTCCGCTCCTCCCGGTTGGAACCGCTCCACTTCACTTTCACTTTGCAGTTAACAAATAACCACCCTAGGGTGAGGCGAGGCATGAACATCACAACTCTACGTCTGCTTCGATCGTTAAAAGAAACGTCTCAGTAAAAACCAAACAAACCAACTAAATAAACAAACGAGCAGATATACCAACAACGACAATAATAATAACCGTCATTTGTGGAATTCGAAACCTGTTCAAGGTACAAATGAGAGGACGGTAGGTACAGCTGTACCCACTTATAATCAGTAGAGTTTATATTTGATTTGATTTATTTAATCATTTATATTATTTAGTTTACTCATCACACACCCCCATTTGTTTTTATTATCAATCCTGCACTTTTCGAATTTATGTTTGATTATTATTTTAATCCTTATTTGTAAACCAAAGACCATTTGCTTCATTGAATGTGGATTTAATTCTGAAATATTCAGTCAGAAGAGGATTAAAATAACATAACTATCCCTACGTATATATATATGTGTGTATATACTCACACAGATACATGTAATTGTGCTATACAAACATTATATGTATGTATAAATAGACACAGCTTGAACGACATGTAATTGCATATATACCTACATATATATATACCTACATATATATTCATGGACAGAAAGTGGTCCGTTATCTGCATAGATGAATAATAAACGAGTTTAAATTAATCATACTATATGCAAACCGATACACAGAAAAACAGATATTTGATGTACTGATCTTAGATCTTTATAATACATAAATCCACACATACGCGTACAACAAAATTCGAACATAAACATTCGTTTTCATACATATATATATATATATATATACACATATCTTTAAAAGACTTTTGTACATACATCTTAATATATACTTATATATAAACATCTCTGTATATATAGATCTAAAACTTAGTTCTTCTAAAATATAAATATATTATACACATATATATATATTATATTTGAAAAACATCAATAATGGATGTTGATGTTAAATCCATTGTACACGATGTATTCACTAACGAAATCTTTGCCCAAGAACTTTCCGACATCAGCAAAGAAATATGGACAAACCCTGAATTAGGATTCAAAGAATACAAAGCTCATGATATACTGACGAATTTTCTCGAAAATTACGGCCTAACAGTTGAAAGGAAATACATTCTTTCGACTGCGTTTCGGGCGACATTCGAAACAGCTGGGTCAGAGAATGGGCCACACATTGCTATTATGTGTGAATACGATGCTCTGCCCGATATTGGTCACGCTTGTGGTCACAATTTAATAGCCGAAGTTGGAATTGCTGCAGGAGTGGCGCTGAAAACTGCTATGGACGATGAAGGAAACAAACTAACTGGAAAGGTGAGAGTTTCTGAAATATTTTTCTTTGTTATTTATTTACATTGTTGTTGTTGGTTTTGTAATGTCCCCTCAGTCACTGCCCTTGTGGCAAATGAAAAAAAAAAGCAGTTATTACTATTATTTGCCCATATTATGTGTCCATACAAAGGGACATGGAGAGGTGTTTATACAGCTATTTATTTTCCCCACTTCTGTGTGTGTGTGTGTATAATTTCGTGTTTTATCATCATCATCATCATCATTTAACGTCCGTTTTCCATGCAGGCTTGGATTGGATAGTTTGACAGGATCTGGCAAAGTTGAGGGGTGCACCAGGCACTGGTTAACTGTTTCGGCATGGTTTCTACAGTTGGATGCTCTTCCTAATACCAACCACTTTATAGAGTGTACTGGGTGCTTTTTATGTTGAATCAGCATTTGTGGGGTTACTAAGTAGCTTGCGAGACAAAGACATCTCAGCTGAGAGAGGGAGAGGAACTGGAAAAGTGTCAGACAAGAGGTTGGTGTATGACAGAGGGACAGGGATAGCTGTCTTAACGTCTGTTTTTTTCATGCCAGCATGGGTTTGGATGGCCAAATGCCCTGCAACACTTAAAAAAGTCATCTCCCTATTTCTTGTCTCTGTTTGGTCAAGGTAACTATGTCAGAGGAAGTGAATAGAAGAGAGAGAGAGAGAATATTAATGTGATGGAGTAAACAAAGTGATAGAAGTGAGAGGATGGTGGAGAAGGAAGTAATAGAAAAGAAACTGTGTTAGCTCCAGGGCTGTGGAGTCGGAAACAATTAAGGAGTAGCTGGAGTTGGAGTTAGTATAGTTTTACTGACTCCGACTCACAATATCTTTATTCTTTAATATAAACCAGTTCTAACACATAGGCCTACTCAAAGTACAAGCACATGCATATGTTTTATGAGGTATGTAGACCACAATCACTTAATGACAAAGAGGAGTCGGAGTCAGAGGTGCCAATAGTAGAGGAGTCGGAGTAGCTTTGGCACTAGATGATGTGATTAGAATGTCACAGGGGAGAATCATAGGACAGATATTTCAAGCCAAGCCACCCAACAGGAGACCTTGGGGTTGAGCAAGAATGAGATGGTTGGATATTGTCCTTTCTACTAAAGGCACAAGGCCTGAAATTTGTGGGGGGACTAGTTGATTACATCGACCCCAGTGCCTCACTGATCCTTAATTTATCGTTCCCAAAAGAGAGAAAGGCAAAGACGATGTCAGCGGAATTTGAACTCAGAACATAGCAACAAGCATTTCGTCCAGCGTGCTAACGACTCTGCCAACTCGCTGCCTTCTGATGGTTGGATAATATTAATAGTTTCCATTGGTCATGCTTGGTAATCCAGCCAGAACGTGTAATGAAGGTTGCTTCTGAGAGGACCCAATGGAAGCGGTGCCTGAGGTCTCTACTCCTACAACCTCCCAAGAATAATGACCAGAAAAGAGGGATGGATGTAATACAAGGCTACCATAGCCCTCTTAAGTAACATGTAGCTAATAATACAGAGCTACTGTGACACCCTTAACTAGTCTGCAGTTAATAATAATAATAATAATATAGTGCTGCCATACTCCTCTGTTGAGTGACGGCACATGGCTCATTGGGTAGAGAGTTGGGCTTACAATAGTGAGGTTGTGAGTTTGATTCCTGGACTGAGCTGTGTATTGTGTTCTTGAGCAAGGCACTTTGTTTCACGTTGCTCCAGTTCACTCAGCCGTAGAAATGTCTTGTGGCATCACTGGTGCCAAGCTGTATTGGCCTTTGCCTTTCCCATGGATAACATTGGTAGCGAGGAGAGGGGAGGCTGGTATGCATGGGCGACTGCTGGTCTTCCACAAAACAACCTTGCCTGGACTTGCACCTCGGAGGTGAACTTTCTAGGTGCAATCCCATAGTCATTTGTCACTGAAGGGAGTCTTTTTTGCCATATTCCTCTGTTACCACACAATAACAGGTAAAGTCCAGCCAGTGGGTTTCTTCATAGTTTCCATTTGCTCAGTTTCACTCGAAGTTTAGCTCAACCTGAGACTGTGTGTGGTCAGAAGACATTTGCCCAAATTTGAGGCAACCTGATGTTGTAGTAGGAAAACATTTACCCGAGTTTAAGTCAATCTAAGACCATAGTTGAAAGACATTAGCCCAAGTTTGGATCAACTTGAAGTTGTGGTGAAAAAACTTATGCCTGAGTTTGGGCCAACCTGAGGCTGTGGTGGGAAGATATCTGTCCGAGTTTGGGTCAATCTCAGGTCATTGTAGGAAAACATTAACCCCTATTTGTTCCATGTACTTCTCAACTGAAACGTTGTTAACAACAAACAAGATGAGGACAAATATCCGTTAAATGTAAATAATGTATATATTTTGTGTTTCTGTATTTTAGCTGACGGTACTTGGCACACCAGCTGAGGAAGGCCTTGGTGGTAAAGTGAAGTTAATTGATGCTGGAGCTTTAGAAACTGTTGATGTTGCTATGATGGCCCACCCTTCAAACAAGTCAATTTGGCGACCCAAATATTTATGTCTTCAAGGGTAAATAAAACAAATTTAATGTTTTTCTATTGTCACTGATTTTAGGTTGTATGTATGGGTTTACGGTTTTGCTACTTGGCAGACTCGTTAGCACGCTGGACGAAATGCTTAGCGGTATTTCACCCATCGCTATGTTCTGAGTTCAAATTCTGCCGAGGTCAACTTTACCTTTCATCCTTTCGGGGTCAATAAAATAAGTACGAGTTGAACACTGGGAGCGATGTAATTGACTCATCCCCTCCTCCAAAGTTGCTGCCCTTGTGGCAAAATTTGAAATTATTATTATCATTATTATTATTATTATTATTGAGTGAGAGAGCAATGCATGCCATCAAAGTGACACTGGGGTAAAATATATGAAGCCCAATATACCCAGCATGACTACCCGTCTGATAAGGGTACACCAGGCACATGCATCACAACCATATTTGCGCGACATGGTGACCTCATATCAACATAAACAGCGCATGATCTCGCAGGTAGGGCCCAGTTAAAATTTTCTTCGGGTCGAGTAGCCCATCCCACTCAAAAGGTCCCTGAATAAGGTTTGTTTAAGGATGTTGAGCAAAACACCCATGTTTCCAAAGGTGAATTATTCAAACCCCAAAGAATTCCTCTCAACACATGGCTATGATGCTCCCCCACTACTTCTGCTCGTAATCAGAGATGCACTTATCGTCAGCCACCAAGGGACATGCTCAACTGGTTAAGGTCAAGCAACTGACAAGCAAGCCTGTGGTATTGAGCAGAAACACTGGGGTTGATGTAATCGACTATTCCCCTCCCCACAAAATTTCAGTTTTGTCCGATGCTCTACCGACTCTGTTATTCACGCTGTCCATGTACTAACCTCCTGATTCTTCTCCGTTTGCTAGGTTGAATATCCAGTTCACAGGCAAAGCATCCCATGCCTCTAGCGCCCCCTGGAATGGCGTCAATGCTTTGGATGCTGCTGTTCTTTGCTACCAGAACATTTCTTGTTTACGACAGCAGATGAAGCCGACATGGAGAGTCCACGGTGAGGATAACATTTCTCTACCTTTGTACGGCCCTGTACATATATATCATCATCATCATCATCGTTTAATGTCCGCTGTCCTTGCTGGGATGGATTGGACAGTTTGACCAGGGCTGGTAAGCTGGAAGCCTGCACCAGACCCCAGTCTGATTTGGCATGATTTTCCTAATGCACTTCCTAATGCCAACCACTCTGAGAGTGCAATGGGTGCTTTTATGTGCCACTGGCACGGGTGCCATTTGCATGACATCAGAATCTGCCACAACTGTGAGTTTGCTTAGCTTGATGGATCTTCTTCTCAAGGACGACACAATGCCAAAGGTCTCAGTCATTGCCTTCGTGAGGCCCCAATGCTTGAAAGGAACTCAGCCACTTTGCTTCCATGAGGCCCAACGTATATATATATATAAATATATATATATACACGACGGGCTTCTTTCAGTTTCCGTCTACGAAATCCACTCACAAGTCTTTGGTCAGCCCAAAGCTATAGTAGAAGACACTTGCCCAAGTTGTCATGCAGTAGGACTGAACCTAAGACCACACGGTTGGGAAGCAAGCTTCTTAACCACACAGCCATGCCCGCCTCTGCCATAAATATATATTTGTTTCTTACTGAGCATTGAGCTCTTCAGGTATCAGTATGTTATCCTGAGTTATCGCCCTTATGTACATGCCATATATTTTGTGGAAACGATATTTTGTGGAAACAGTATTTTGTGGAACAATATTTTGTAGAAACAATTTTTTTGTGGAATAATAGTTTGTGGAAACAATAGTTAAAATGTTAAAAGTAAAAGTGAAGCACACACACACACACACACACACACACAAAGGGATTCCACACAGTTTCCATCTACCAAATTCACTGTCGATGCATTTGTCGGCCCAGAGCTCTTGTAGAAGACTCTTGCCCAAAGTGCTGTGCATTGGGACTGAACCTACAACCATATGGTTGCTGAGCAATTCTCTTAACCACACTGCAAAAATTTTCGATGTAATTTTTTTTTTTTTTTTGTCTTTTCCAGGGATTATTAAGAATGGTGGAATTGCTCCAAATATTATTCCAGAATTTTCAGAAATGGAATATTTCATTCGTGCACCGATCAAAGGGGAACTCGATACGATTGTGGACAAAGTTATCTGCTGCGCGAATGGAGCTGCCACTGCAACAGGTTGCTCTGTAAGTTGGCACAAAAAAAAAAACAAAGAACAAAAAAATTGTTCATTATTTTGTCATCATCATCATCATCATCATCATCACCATCATCATTGTCGTTATTGTTGTTACCTTTGTCATTGTTGTTGTCACATGTTGCCACCATCAGTTTCAGTGTCGTTAGTGTCTCGTTATCTCATCATCTGTTAAGAGTGGCAAGGCATGGAAGGTGACTGGAACTATAATAGCATGAGAATGGGTGGAGTCTGAAAGAATTTACAGAAGAACATCATGATGAAGTGTATTTTATTGTACCTTTATTTCACTTTTATTTTCTATGGTTTTATTTTGTTGTACCATTTGTATTTCCAGCTGAACTACAAACTAATACAACCTGGTTATTGGTCTTTGATATCCAACAATACACTTGCTGATCTCTTTGAGAAGAACTCCAAAACACTGAGCCTGGAAGAGGATTCCGGTCTGGTGAGATATGGTGGTTCCACAGATATGGGCAATATCTCACACATTGTGCCCAGCATACACCCGAAATTTGACATTGGAGCTCGTTGTCATCAACACACCAGAGATTTCGCTACTGCTGCAGGTACGCTCTATCTCTCCTCGCCCCTCTTTCTACCTCTCTCTCCTTCTCTTCCTCTCTCTCTCTCACTCTTTCTTTTCTCTCTCTCTCTGTTAATCTTAATGTATGGATGAGTTGTTTAGCTTCAGCTCGGTGGTATCTGAACCAACCCACTTTCCCTTTCTCTGTAGGTGTCCTCCAGTTGTTAATTCCGTTTCTTAGTCTCCCATGCTGACTTGTATCTCCTCGGTGATGTTATTTACGATTATGTGTCCTCAAACTCCTAAGAGAGAGGAACCATGCTGTCTCTTTGTTTGTAATTAACTCACCCCAATGCTTGCAGTTTCTTATAATCACCTTGTCAAATATCTGACCCATGCTAGCATGGAAAAGGGGCATTAAATGATAACAGCAACAATGATAATGATGAAGAAAAATAACACTGTGCAACATGATTTTTGTCCCTGGGTAATAACTGTTATTTCCTATTTACTTAACCCTACAAAGTGTGAAAACTGCTTAAAATATGAAAACTGTATAGTGCACCTGAGCACTATACACAATAATTTCATTATCATTATCAAGGTGGCGAGTTGGCAGAATCATTAGCACACCGGGCAAAATGCTTAGCAGAATTTTGTCTACTGTTACTTTCTGAGGTTGACTTTGCCTTTCATCCTTTCAGGGTCGATAAAATTACCACCAGTTACGCATTGGGGTCGATGAAATCGACTTAATTCCCTTCCCCCAAATCTGAGGCCTTGTGCTCCCAGTAGAAAGGATTATTATTATTATTATTATTATTATTATCTTTCTTTTCAAGCAAGGTATTTGTCGCTTCTCCATTTATCTCCCTTGTCACCAACTTCTTTTGCTATAAACCTTGTACAGATTATTCACCACAAGGAGAGAAGTCTGGATCGTGTAACTTAAAACGTTGTCAGCATTTTGGTCTCTCCTCTTTCTGCCAACTTCTGGTTGTCATTTTGTTGAAGTGACGGCAACGAGTTGGCAGAACGGTTAGCAAATCGGACAAATTGCTTTTGAGTTCAAATACAGCCAAGCTCAAAACAATATCTGAGTGGGGGTGCTAGATTCCCTTCTTCGAAAATATAAGGACACAAATCGTGTCATATAGCCAGCTGGAGATGATGTCTGCTGGGGTTAAATTACAGCAACATTCATCCTAAACCAGGAGTGCCATGTTCTGTTGGCAAATAATCTTTACTCCAAAGTACTGTTGCTGAATATCTCTCATTATAAGATTTAAAGATAGTAATTTTCTAATTATTGTTATTATTATTTCTACAGGAAGCCCTGATGCTCAGGAAATCACTCTGAAAATTGCCGAATGTATTGCACTCACGGCCGTTGATATTCTGCAGAATCCGTCCCTGGTGCAACAAATGAAGTCTCAACTGCAAGAAGATTTAGTTCAAGAACACTCAACGAAATAAACTTTCCATTCCCCATTCCCTTCTCCTTAAAAGGAAAAAACTTTATAATGAACATCACAACTCCTTTTGATTCCGTATCTCTCCTAACTTTCCTTCTGAGATTCTAGAATTCTTTCTTTGGTTTTTCTTTTTTTTTTTCTTTTTCTAAATTCCAAGAAATAGCACATTTTCATCTTTAAGCATATGTGTGTTGTGTGTTGTGTCTAGATGTATATGAGTGTATACAGACATATTTGTATATATATTTATGTGTGAATATATATATATATGTATA
>NC_069002.1:3322687-3324046 GCF_001194135.2 Octopus bimaculoides | reverse complement strand
TGGAAATAATCTCATTTGAAGTTATTCTGCAACATCAGCTGCCTTACAACGGGGATTATTTTTTAAAAATCTGCTTGACATTTGCTAAGATGTCTGTCAGAGGGCCCAAGTCGACCTTTGCTGGTCAACTGTACAATCACTCTGTTGACTGTGGTGGCAAGAGAAGAACCCCAATGTTTTGTGTGATCTTAAGTTGGTTAAGTCCACCTTCAGACTGACCCACAAACTACCCTCTTTGGAAACCATTCGACTCTTATGCTTCTGATATTTGCAGCAGCATGGCCAGTTCCTATAAGGGGTTAATCTACAGTAATCTGAAACGAAAAATGATAATACGTTAACAAGTTTGAAGCACCAATGAAAGTTGAGTCTGCACCAATGAAATGATATAGGGAGGGTGGGTGTCTATTTACTTTTGAGATGCCTGTTGTGTGTGTGTGTGTTGTGACTGTGTTAGTGATTGTGTTTCTGTGTAAGTTTCTGTGTATGGAACGGCATGGTATGAATGAACCATGGAATCACTTCTTATATGGATCAAGGGCCATATTTACACAAATGACCTAAACTCTCTCTCTCTCTCTCTCTCTCTCTCTATCTGCATACAAGGAATGGTCTACTTCTATGAATAGCGGTGTCGGTTGGTAGTTTATTGAGAGGGCTTGAGAATGAAATGGTGACAGCGTCTCTAGTGTGTAGGAGATACAACTTGGCAGAACAACAGAAAATGTCACTTTCGTTTTCCATTGAAGATATTGTCATATTGTTTTTTAATTAATCAATCAATTAATTAATTGCATTTTTAATAAATAGAAACTGATTGATATTTTGTGTGTGTCTGTGTGTATATTATGCATCCGTGTATATACATACACGCATAACATATATACATGTACATGTATATGCCTATGTATATGAGTGTGTATGTACATATACATGTGAGTGTGCGTGGCACGCATGTGTGTTTTAAATATATTTATGTAGTTTATCTGAATTAATTTTTAAAATATCTGATCTGGAATTAAAGACAAAAAAAATAAATAAAAATGTTCAACTGCACCAAAGAATTTACAAAAAACACACACACACATACACAAAAAAATCTCAAAAAATAATGAAGTAAAAACTAAGATATATATATATATATATATATATATATAACACTACACTGAATGAAATCCTTTCTTTGAAAGTCACTCCACCTAACCCTAACCCTTTACCTCAAATTTCATTTACTTTGATTTAAAACAAAACAAAAAAACATAAACAAAAAAAAAATCATCTCGTTAAAGTGGCCTTCAGCTGGAATACCAGAGTTTTATCTCAACACAAATTGGGATTTTAGCAAAATCTTTTCTTTTT
>NC_069002.1:3318964-3320869 GCF_001194135.2 Octopus bimaculoides | reverse complement strand
GTAAAAGGAAATACAGGAGGATCAGTTAATTATGATTTTATTCAACATATTCCCCTCTCTCAGATTCACACACTTATTGCAGCGGCCCTTCAGTTTTTCTAAACCTTGTAAAAGAACTCAGAAAGTTGGGCCTCCAACTACGCCTTTCAGGACACTCCCCTTCCTCCTCTCTCTTGCTGGTATTAATAGAACGTTAGTGGTAGTGATGGCGGCGGCGGTAGTGGTGGATGTGGCAGTGCCACTCGCAGTGGCAGCGGCAGTAGCAGTGGATGCGTTCTTACAGGCTGCAGTAGAGGCGCTAGCATTGGCCGTGGTTGCGGTGGTGGTTGTGATGGTACTGCTACTACAGATGATGGGCAACGTATGGAAACAAACTTGGACGCCAAAATGGGATACGGGCTTGTGCTTGCACAAAGTTTTGAGTATGGTGAGTCGTTAGCGTCGTTGTTGATGTTGTTGTCGTTGTTGATGGTGTTGTTGTTGTTGTTGTTGTTGCTCTTGTTGCTGTTGGTAGCAAATGTACGAAGAGAGTCACTGAACCTCGATGACGACTGAGCGGAGTTTAAGCTGACATTAACATCCGGTCGTATGTTGTGTCTGTATTGGAGTGGAGTGTTCTGAGTGAGAGTCATGGCTGGCCAGTCTCCCACCATCTCTGTTGCTCTATGAGGATAGTTCCAGTCAACTTGTGACTTTGGGATATCTGCTTTTGAAGACACTGTTTTTTGTTTCTTTGAAGAATTCTTCACAGAATCTGTAGATTAGAAAATAATAATAATAACAATAATAATAATAATAATAATAATAATCATCCTTTCTACTATAGGCACAAGGCCTGAAATTTGGGTGAGGGAGCTAGTTGATTTTATCGACCCCAGTGCTTAACTGGTACAAACACATTAGATTTTGGGATCGATCTGGTACCGGACAAGGATTCTGGATTTATTTTTCCTGCTTTTTTACTTAATTTTTTTAGAGCAGTCGGGTTCATTTTTAGTATTCTCATTTGTGAGAGCAGTCGAGTTTATTTCAGATGTTCTCATTTAAAAAATCATCTCTGGCTAATCATTGAGAGGACATTGGTGTTACCCTGGCTGAGGTTTGTGCTCTCTGAGTGCTATGATGATGGATATATATATATATATATATATATATATATATATATAGTAAATCCCCAAAAATGATAAGCAAACACAAAAAACAACAATGTGAGGATGTGGTAAACCCCGCATACCCTCTGGAATAGGATAAACTATGAGCCTTGAACTTCATACTTTTCTCTATGTTAAATTTTCAATCTAGAAGTTTCCTGCATATATACTTTGTCTCCGATGGTGGAACACACAGTGTATGGAAATCCATTATTTGGGATGTGTGTGTGTGGGTGTGAGGAGCAGAAGAAGTGAAAAATAATTTAGGAGATGACTTACGGGAGACGGTAGTGTCATGTGAATACAACATCCCTAGAGTGGCCAACATCATGTCAAGGGAACTTCTGTAAATAAAAGAAGGTTTAAGTGAAGATAGAATAAGATTTTTAGACTTCAGTTCCATGGTAAATGCTTATTGTAACATACACCGTTACCCTGAACAGCATCACCACCACCACCACTACCTCCAATGTGTTCTGCTCTTCTGTGTGTGCAGAAGCCCCTCCTCTTCTTCAATAGCATGTCAACTTTGAAGCATTCTTGCATCTTGAGATCGTCTCCTTTTCTCAAGTAGAATTAGTCCTAATTGCCATTCAGTAATTATGACACATCTTCCAGTGGCCGAGATAATTTTAGTAAATCTAGAATTTATGGTGCATGGCACTAGATATACCTGTATTTGTCAATGTAAGTCTTCTTGGCAATGGCTTTTCTCGTGTAACGAGGATGCAGCTGTTATATATATATATATATA
>NC_069002.1:3317292-3318687 GCF_001194135.2 Octopus bimaculoides | reverse complement strand
ATAAATAAATATATGTATATTTATATATATATATATATAAATAAATATATGTATATTTATATATATATATCTATAAATAAATATATGTATATTTATATATATAAGTGGCTGTGTGGTAAGGAGCTTGCTTATGAACCGCATGGTTCTGGGTTCAGTCCCACTGCGTGGCACCTTGGGCAAGTGTCTTCTACTATAGCCTTGGGCCGACCAAAGCCTTGTGAGTGGATTTGGTAGATGGAAACTGAAAGAAGCCCATCGTATATATGTATATATATGTATGTGTGTATGGTTTTGTGTCTGTGTTTGTCCTCCCAACATCGCTTCACAACTGATGCTGTTGTGTTTACATTCCTGTAACTTAGCGATTTGGCAAAAGAGACCGATAGAATAAGTACTAGGCTTACAAAGAATAAGTCCTGGGGTCAATTTGCTCAACTAAAGGCAGTGCTCCAGCATGGCCACAGTCAAATGACTTTGACAGTTGGAAGGATAAAAGAACACACACACACTATCATTTGAATGATTATAAAATTCAGTGTACTTTATTAAAGTACATTTCATTTTCAAAATGTCATAGAACCTACTGACAGAGCTGAATCATGGTGACTGTTCTGCTCCATGCACTGCTGATAATGGCAGGCAATGAAAGTGAAACATGACAAAATATTTAGTTCTGTGTTGAAGCATGTTCTTCTTTAATGGCTGCCCTCAATTCATTGACTGTTGCTGTACTACAAATGTCTTTGTACTATAAATGTCTTTTAAGTAGCCTCATACAAAATGTCTAGTGGTGTGAAGTCTGGTGAATGTGAAGGGTGTTCTTCTGAACCTCTTCATCTGATCCGTCTGTTTGGCAAAATCTTATCAAGGTAGGTCCTTACATTACAAGGGTAGTGTGAAGCTGCCCCATCTTGCAGTAAACATACTCCACATCCCACATCTTCAACCTCCACTTGAATGCATGGCATGACTGATTCTCACAGTAAAGGATAAAGACCCCCTTCAGTCATAAATGACCATGGGATTGCACCTAGAAAGTTCCACAAATTGAACTCATTACCTCCTGATTGTGAGTCCGATGCTCTAACCACTGAACTATGTGCCTTCACTTATATATATATATAAGAGTGGTTGGCGTTAGGAAGGGCATCCAGCTGCAGAAACTCTGCCAGATCAGATTGGAGCCTGGTGCAGCCATCCGGTTCACCAGTCCTCAGTCAAATCGTCCAACCCGTGCTAGCATGGAAAGTGGACGTTAAACGATGATGATGATGATGATGATATATATATATATGCCATAGGTTGGATGGTTTGACTGAAGACTGGCAAGCCAGGAGGCTGCACCAGGCTCCAATCCGATCTGGCAAGGTTTCTACAGCTGGATGCCCTTCCTAA
>NC_069002.1:3315303-3317282 GCF_001194135.2 Octopus bimaculoides | reverse complement strand
TCTACAGCTGGATGCCCTTCCTAATGCCAACCACTCTGAGAGTGTAGTGGGTGCTTTTTATGTGCCACCAGCATGGGTGCCAGTCAGGTGGCACTTGTATCAGTTGTACTTGAATAGTGCTTTTTACATGTCACATGTATATGTATGTATGTGTGTATGCATGGTATGTATGTATATATGTATGTATGTATATATACTGTAGCGGGGAACCTGTGGAAGACACACACACACACACATAATGTAATAGAAGACAAAGAGAGGGAGAGAAGAAGTGGGAGGCAGAGGGAAAGCATGTGATGAGGAAAAAAGAAGGAAAAGACAAGCTGTGGTATCGAAAAATTATCGGTGTGACTCACATACATGAATTAATAAAATCAGTCAGGCGGAGAGAGCCACTCAGTGAAGTATGTTAAGGTAGAAATATGGGGATGTAGGTTGACTTGAATAATAATGTTTTAGTGAAATGAATTCGGAGGAGGTGATACATGTAGTCCAAACACATGCATACTTAACAATAAATAAATGTGAAGGTGCCTACTCATCCAGCCAGCAGTATGGTGTCATTTGAAGATTAAAACAATGCAAACGCACATTGTGACTAGCGATGTGTAACAACATCTGATACTCTGGTCGGTCATGTGATCACATGACATGATATATTTAAAAGAATGAAATAGATGATTATTTTATGAATTTCATTCGCTTACAGCGGTTTCTGTAATACGATTCAGTGGACTAGGCTCTGATGAAGCTATATAAGGTATTATTCAGGCGTTCAGCTATGAGGCCACTGAATCTGATAGCAGAAACAGTTGTTAGCTAAAGAAGTTCATAAGATTATTGTTTATTCCATTCCTTTGTCATCTCTCTTTCGTATTACTGCTCTATACTCTGCTAACACACCATAAGGATATTGAGTTCTACACTATTAGTCACACAATGCCCAAGTGAAATATATATATATATAAGTGCCGGTGCTGTGTAAGCATACCTGTACTGGTAGCACATAAAAAGAACCTGGTACACTCTGTTTAGTGGTTGGCGTTAGGAAGGGCATCCAGCCATAGAAACCATGCCAATGCAGACAGTTGGTGTCTGGACAGCTTCCTGCTAGCCAGTTCCATGTCAAACTGTCCAACCCATGCCAGCGTGGAAAGCAAATGATAAACAATGATAAACAATTTTAGCAGTTTTCAAGGTCGCATGTCTACGAATGTTTGAAACATTCAGTAGAATTCAGCAGAACTGTTAGATTTTCAAAGAGGTCGTACGGTTGGGCAATCTATGGCTAGTGTTAGCCAAGGAAAAATCGCCGAAAATCTTCAAATTCATCTTGCTACTGTTAATAGGAATATAGTACAATTCAAAAGCCAAGGAAAAGAATCAGCAGATTCTCGTCCTGGCCGACCTGGGCCCTCAGAAAGGGAGCTTTGCTGTTTGAAGAGAATTGTGGAAAACAAACCCTGTTTGAAGGCTTCTGACATTGCAAAACAGCTAAAAGTTAGTCCAAGAATGTGTGTTATATATCTGCATAAGCTTGGGTATTATGGACGAAGAGCTAGAAGAAAACCTCTCCTTCAACCAATTAATATCAAATAATAGATTTTGAAAATTAAAGGTGTCTATTTACTTCCTGCATGTCTGTGTGTGTATATATATATATATAGGCTTGTCAATGTAGATAGATAGACAGACTGATAGACAAATAGATATAGATTTAGATATAGGTAGATATATATATAAATCATCATCATCATCATCATCATCGTTTAACGTCCGCTTTCCATGCTAGCATGGGTTGGACGATTTGACTGAGGACTGGTGAAGCCGGATGGCAACACCAGGCTCCAGTCTGATTTGGCAGAGTTTCTACAGCTGGATGCCCTTCCTAACGCCAACCACTCAGAGAGTGTAGTGGGTGCTTTTACGTGTCACCCGCACGAAAACGGCCACGCTCGAAATGGTGTCTTTTATGTGCC
>NC_069002.1:3313747-3314994 GCF_001194135.2 Octopus bimaculoides | reverse complement strand
TATGAATTTATATATATATATATATATATATTGACCTACAGGAGAGAGAATGAGACATCTGTAACAACATAAATAACTGAAATTTCTTTTCTTTTCAGGAAGAAAAAAAAAGCGACCACACCTTAAAATGGAAAAACATGAGAATCTGTACACAAACACACACACACACACAAACACACACACACACACACAAACACACACACACACACACACACCTGTACACTGTGTTTATATAATTGTTGATACCTACCTGTACAGTGCCTCAACCCACACACCAACACTCGCACCCACTTCCCCCTCAAATAAACTAACTCAATAATTGTTCAATATACAGAAATCAATAGAAACGAATGTCCTTCTATAAAGCAAAAAAACGGTAATCGTTAGTGCAAACCTTGTTTATTCTCTTTCAATATTAATCCAGTCAAATCACATGATATTACACTGTTGTTCTATTTACTGCTGCTTCTGCTGATGGTGCTGTTTAGCCCAAGGTCAGCCTTAATTTATGTGGCTTAGTGGTGATGGTGTTGGACTCATGATCGTAAGATTGTGGTTTTGATTCCTGGACTGGGCAATGTGTTGTGTTCTTGAGCAAAACACTTCATTTCCCATTGCTCCAGTCCACTCTGTTGGCAAAAATGAGTTAATCCTGTGAGGAAAAGGCGTCCCATCCAGGTGGTGAATTTATCCGCCAGGGAAACTGGGGAAATTGGCCCTTATGAGTCTATATGAAGGAACTTCACTTCTTACAGCCTTAACTGAGCAGAACTATTATAAGATTGGGAATCCATATAAGATTGGGAATGGTGGTGGTGGTGGTGGTGGTTGTGGTGGTGGTGGTGGTGGTGGTGGTGGAGTTCACGCAAGCAAAATAGTAAACTGGGGATCTACAGATGTATATTAAGGGTCCACGAAAAAAAAACTTGCTTTATTCTTTTATTCTTTTATTTGTTTCAGTCATTTGGCTGCGGCCAGGCTGGAGCACCGCCTTTAGTTGAGCAAACCGACCCCAGGACTTATTTTTTGTAAGCCAAGTACTTATTCTATCGGTCTCTCTTGCTGAACTGTTCTTTCTATTCTATCAGTCTCTCTTACGCCCCTCTTGCCGAAGGGATGGGGGCGTAAACACACCAGCATTGGTAGTCAAGCGATGTTGGGGGGACAAACATAGACACACAAACATGTACATACATACATACATACATACATACATACATACATACATACATACATACATACATATA
>NC_069002.1:3311454-3313363 GCF_001194135.2 Octopus bimaculoides | reverse complement strand
ATATATATATATATATAAATATATATATATATGTGTGTATACATATACACACACACACATACACACGTCAATAAACCAGTCAAGTCAATAAACATCTTTAAAAGACCTGTGCATTTTCAAACCTTCTTTCCTATATATTTTCACTTGTGTGGTACCTTGCAAGTTTACTTTGTTTTATATATATATATATATATATATATATATATAAAACTTTTCTATTACTTTACAGTTTTTCAGAGATCATAATATTATACTTCAGATAATATCATAACCCAGTGAAGCGAATTTGGAATTACTCCTCGGAAGAATTACAGCAAGAGTATCAACACCAAGCAGTCATAAATGTTAAATACTAATCAAAAAGGTTAGCCATAATCTGGAACATAACTGAGAACTAGCATGGTGTCTGCCCAGATAACATATCCCTCTAAACTCACACTATATATAGTCTTTTATTAAAACTGAAGTTGAGAGCTTGTCTTACATCTTGAGTTTCACATCACTGGGATTTTCAGGTGAAGATTTTCACCTGTAGGTCACAGTGGCCTGAAACATGGACCATGAGACAAACTCTCAGATCTCTGTGCTTTTCGTCATTGTTTACAATTTTATTCCAATTGTCTTCAAATTTGGTCTATGGATTAAGTTTTGTATACCAATTATGAAAATGAAATTATTTTTTCCTATAAATCCATATTTAAAAAGAAAAATATATATTCTCTACACCATGTATTGAGCACTCTTTTCTCATTCATCTGACATTAAGCAACTGACACATGTATAGGCAAATCAAAAATAAAATGAAAATCAACAAAAGTCAAAAGGACAAACTCAATGAATGTATTAGGTTGACGCTCAGTCTAAGATGGGAAAAGAGCTGGGGGTGACGTTTCGGGCGTAGCCCTTCGTCAGAAAGAGAAAGGAATAAAATAGTGCAAGAAGCACATGCACACATGCATTCACACACACTTATACACATTCAACACATGCACATATACATGATCAGATATATTCATATACGTAGCAGATAAAGAAGGGTGTCTAAGTGTTTAAGAGCTGCTAGTAAGGGCTTAAAGCATAGTTCTCTCCCTTTGTTTAACTGCCTCAACAGGCTTCAGAATGGTTTCTCCATTGCTGATGTACGACGACCACTCTTTGAAAAGCCCTAACTGTGTGTGTGTGTGTATGTGTGTGCACATGTGTGTTTGTGTACATGTGTGTGAATGTGAAAGTGTGCGCATGGAAGGTGTGTGTGTGTGCATGTATGTGCATGTGTGTTTGTACATGCATTTGTGTGTGTTCATGCATGTGTGTATGCTTGCATGTGTGTGTATGTGGGTTTGTGCGCAGGGATGTGTGTGTGTGCATTTGTACATGTGCATATGAGCATGTGTGAGTATGTGTGCATGTACGTATGTGTGCATGCATGCATGTGTGTGCATGTGTATGTGCATATATGTGTGTATGTATGTTTGTGCCTGTGCGCTTTAGCAACGAAAGGGTTGTGCAAAGAAAAACGAGCGTGGAGACGGAGGAGGGTGGCCTATCATTGACCACCCTGCTCCCCATCGTATCAAAATCACGCGAGCTCTTGTCCTCATTGAGCAAGTAAACCCTCTTGCTTTGAAGCTGTCTTGCCGGCAGACCCCGACAGACCATCCACGACAAGATCTGGCGCCAGTGATACAGGTTCAAGTGGGATCTGAGGAAACACTTCACTTCGACACCTCACCTTCTTGTTAAACAGTTTATTAATTGTTTTGGATTGGTTTGTTATCTCATGAATTATCTTTCTTTTCATTTATCTGTTTACATCTCGCTCTCTCTTCATGTCTGAGTATGTGTGTGTGTGTGTGTGTATACACATATCATATATATATATATATATATATATATATATATATATATA
>NC_069002.1:3310724-3311375 GCF_001194135.2 Octopus bimaculoides | reverse complement strand
TATATATACATATATATGTATGTATATATATATATTAAGGGTCGAACAGAAAGAAAAAGTTGGATGAAAGCAGAGTAAACGGAAAACTAGACAAAAACTCAATGAATGGAAAATTTAGGCAGAAACACACACACACACACACACACACATATACACTCTCATACTTACAAATTCATATATACACATGTGCACACACAGTCACAGACACAGACACACACAAGCATGTTCACACACATACATGCATCCATACATACATATATAGATTCTTACATACATACATACATACACACATATAAGTAGATATATATGTGAGTATCTATGTATAAATATATATATATATATATATATATATATGTGTGTGTGTGTGTGTGTGTGTTTGTGTGTATGTGTGTGTATGCATGTATGTATGTATATGTGGTGTGTTTTATATATATATATATAGACACATACACATATATATATACACACACAGACATATATATCTATGTACACTGTGTACATACACACACATGTTGTTGTTGTCTTCGCACCACTTTATCTTCCCAGAAGGTGTTGTGAGGCTGATTGAACTAATTGGCAACCCTGGCCCAAAGATAGACATCCACTTGAGAAGCAGAAGGAAGAGGAGAAGAAGAAGAAGGAAAGGACGGT
>NC_069002.1:3309052-3310092 GCF_001194135.2 Octopus bimaculoides | reverse complement strand
ATATATATATATATATCAAATCAAATCACAATCAATTGGAGTTGTAGTCCTTGTGCTGGTGGCACGTAAAAAGTTCCATCCGATCATGGTTGATGCCAGCCCCCTCTGGCACCTGTGTCGGAGGCACATAAAAAAGTACCCACTGCACTCTCGGAGCAGTTGGTGTTAGGAAGGGCATCCAGCTGTAGAAACACTGCCAGATCAGACTGGAGCCTGGTGCAGCCTCCTGGCTTCCCAGACCCCAGTCGAACCGTCCAACCCATGCCAGCATGGAAAACAGACGTTAAACGATGATGATGACGATGATGTATGTACATACATATATTTGTGTATTTATATATACATATATTAAATCGATAACAGTGAGACATTGAAAAAGTGTGTGGTAAATATATAGAGAGAGATAGATTGATGGTGACAGATGGAGAGTGTGAGATTTGTTGATCTAAATGTTGAGAAATATTTTGAGGTAAATTATATTTACAGAGATGTACTTGCATAGCAAGTGACTTGATCTGAGATCAGGTCCTTTTAGGGTTAAACACACACATACATAACCACATACATTGCATTTATATAAGGGATATACATATTTTGTGTGTGTTAAATATTTCAAAACATCCCCAATTTACAATACCTGTGTTTGTTTGTTTTCCTGAAACCTTTTGCAAACGGATTTCTTGCAATTTTTAGTCGAGTAATCTGTAAGAAGAGGAGGAGGAAGAGGTGAGAAGATAATCATAGAAGAAGTGTCATACTATGTCTAGTTTTGTTTGTGATGATGATGATGGTGGTGGTGGTGAGAGGAGTGATAAGGGTTGGGGATGATATTGCTAATGCTAATGTGGTGATGATGATGATGGTAGTCTAGAGAGTAACGAAGATGATGATGATGACTATGACTACAATGATGACTATGACTACAATGATGACCGTGACAATGAAGATGATGGTGGTGGTGGCAGCGGTGGTGGTGGTGGCGGTGGTGGTGATGATGATGGTGACGGTGGTGGTGAGAACAGCAATATATATATACATAT
>NC_069002.1:3306994-3308139 GCF_001194135.2 Octopus bimaculoides | reverse complement strand
ATATATATATATATATACATATATATATATATATATATATATACATATATATATATATATACATATACATATACACATATATATATATATCCATTGTCTTCCAAGACAAAAGGATGCCAACAACAACACTGTTAAACATGTACTTCCTTGTAGCCGATACTTTTTTAACACCAGGTTAACCATGATCCAGTAGCCTTATGATCAAACACGGCCCCAACTATAACTGTTTGCCACTTTTCTCTGATGTGTGTATCTAGGACTCCATTGTGACGTCTGTATTTTCACTTTCCAGCAACAGGATGTGGTTCTATGAGAGACTTGTTGTTATTTCTAGCAAATCATGTGGCTGTATAGAGACGTCATTGTTGGCTGTGAGAAGACCATCATTAGCTCACAGTAAATTATAGTGTTAAGTGGAACTAATGAGCAGATTAATGACATTAAATAAAGAGTATTGCTGCTGAGCTGGTTATGAAAGATGACACAGCTAGTCAGCTGACAATTGCAAGGCAAATATATCACACACACACACACACACACACACACACACGCACACAGAGCAGACAAAAGACAGGCAAATAGACAGACAGACAGACTGAGTCAGTTAACTTGTGGTAGGTGTGGGGGAGTGTGCTGAAGTGTGTGTGGTAGTCTGCTGAATTTACGCAATAGACTGCTCTGGAAAATCTCACTTTCTTATACATACATACATACATAAATACATACATACATACATAAATATATACATACACAAGCACATTCTCTCATTTACACATGTGCGTATATACACTCACACACACTCTTTCTGTCTGTCTCTGTCACGTACACATGCAAACGCACGCACTCTCTCTCACACAAACATACACACACTCTATCTCTCTCTCTCACGCATACACTCATATACACTGACTCTCTCTCTCTCACACACACACATACACACACTGACACACATACTCACTCACACACACTCTCTTTCTCACATGCATGCATATATAAACACACACACACATGCTCTTAATCTATCTCTCTCACCCATACATAAACTCTCTCTCCCCCTCTCTCTATAAACACACACACACACAGGCACACACTCTCTCTTTCATACCCTCTCTTATATTCTCTCTCTCTCGCTCTCTCTTATACTC
>NC_069002.1:3305345-3306816 GCF_001194135.2 Octopus bimaculoides | reverse complement strand
ACTGGCTCCTGTGCTGGTGGCACATAAAAAGCACCCACTATACTCTTGGAGTAGTTCGCATTAGGAAGGGCATCCAGCTGTAGAAACATTGCCTGAACAGATTGGTGCCTGGTGCAACCGCTGGCGTTCTAGCCCTCAGTCAAACCGTCCAACCCATGCCAGCATGGAAAATGGATGTTAAACGATGACGATGATGATGATGATGATGATGATGATGATGATGATGATGATTATGATAATAATGAAACAGAATGGAACTTACTTCTTGATTTTGGTAAGCAGTGACAGTAATGAATGATGTCTGTGTGAATGAGAAACGGTGTTCAGTGTTGGTACAGACTTCATTGTTGATGACTTCAACAAGATGAATGCAAGGACGGAATTTCTGCATTGAAACCAAGGAGATCTACAAAGAAAAATTAACTTTCATGATAAAAAAATAAAAGGTAGTGGATCAATCAGGAATTGAAACCATATTGTTAACATGGCTGGTGGCACGTTAGAAACATTCGTGTGATGTCGTTGCCAGTGCCGCTGGACTGGCTTCTGTGCAGGTAGCATGCAAAAAACACTTTTTGAGCATGGTTGTTGCCAGAACCACCTGACTGGCCCTCGTGCCGGTGGCACGTAAAAGCATCCACTACACTCTCGGAGTGGTTGGCGTTAGGAAGGGCATCCAGCTGTAGAAACTCTGCCAGATCACATTGGAGCCTGGTACAGCCTCCTGGCTTGCCAGTCCTCAGTCAACCCGTCCAACACAGACACACACAAATATATACAGACATCATATATACAATGGGCTTCTTTCAGTTTTTGTCTACCAAATCAACTTACAAGGCTTTGGTTGGTCCAAGGTTATATAATAGAAGACACTGCCATGAAGTAGGACTGAACCCGCAACCGTGTGGTTGGGAAGCAAGCTTCTTATCATATAGGCACACTGGCACCTATATGTATGTATATATATATATATATATAGTTCAAAAACACAATAACAAAAAAACAAAAAAACAACAAAGTGAGGACGTGATATGGATAGTATTATTGGACGCTCAGGAAAGGAAAGAGATATATATATATATATATATAAAGAGAGGGAAAGAGAAAGAGAAGGAGAGAGAGAGAGAGAGAGAGAGATAGAGAGAGATAGAGAGCAGTGGTGCTTGCCCAATCCATGGTACATATATAGTGATGGTGTATGTGTGGTTTTGTCCATGGCAAGTGTGTGCTTGTGAGTGTATAACAACACTGTGTGTGTATGCATGCGTGTGTATATGTACGTGTGTACGTGTGTGCATGTATGGAGTGCGTTGTGTGCGTATAGGAGAGCAAAAGGCAGATGGTCATTTGACAGTACTTGAATCCACTCCTGATTATTGCTGATAGTGGTGGAAGTGGCAGTGGTGGTGGTGGTGGTGGAAGTGGCAGTGGTGGTGGTGGTATTGGTGGAAGTGGCAGTGGTGGTGGTGGC
>NC_069002.1:3302734-3304765 GCF_001194135.2 Octopus bimaculoides | reverse complement strand
GAAAGCAAGATGGCAGTGGTGTAGGCAATGTTGGCGCTTGGCTGTGTGTGGTACTGGCAGATTGCGCTAACAGTGCTGCTCATTTACGGCCGTCATGCAATGTCAAGACAAGGTGACACCTAGACATGTGCATGCATGTGTGCATGTGTGTGTGTGCATGCGTGTGTGTGTGTGTGCATGTATGTATATATGTATATATTTACAGGGTGGGCCAAAAGTCATGCCCCAAAACATCTGACATTTTATTTATATTGTTATTATTGTTGTTGTTGTTGTTGTATGTTTGACTTTTGCATTGTATTTGTACAAGTTGGCTCCAAGTCTCACCCAGAGACCTCAAAAGACAACAAGTTGGAAGAAGTTCATGTTGGCGCCATATATTTGGTTTTGCACTAAGCATTGTTCCAGAGAATGTTTAAGGAAACATAAGAACATTTTGAGTTTATTAATTCTTCTTCTTCTTGTTTGTGTATATAAAAGAACATCAACATTAACAAGAGTAATAATTTCCACCCTTGCCCACCCACCACCAAAGAAATCAATCAAACGAACATCCTACTTATTACAAAAGAAAAAAAAAATGGCAGTCAAGCAGAAGAGAGAGGCTACAAATGTTGTACTCACTTGGTTTGGGGTCAGGCTTTTGTGATTGGTCAATTTGATCTTCTCAAATGACAACACTTGACTCATTATATATGAGCCACTCATGGGAGAGTTGGGGTGAGTGTAGCTTTGATTGGGTGGGATTATGTCACCAACACCTGCAACCATCCATTTTGAACTGAAAAATAAAATTTAGATTCTCTTTTTCAAATGAATTGCACATACATCTATGCTTACATATCTGTATATACATCCCTGTGTATATATATATATATATATATATAGGTGCAAGAAAGCAGTGTTGTGACTAAACAAACATTTAGATCATTTCAAATATGTTTATGATATATTTGACCTGTAAAAAAAGATCCATTTTCACTGCAGCTCATTGTGGAGGAAATTCTGACTTTAAGCAACAGATAATAAGACACAGACAAACATTCCTCCACTGTCGTCTTTCCAGCCACTCCACCCACCTTGTGTAATAGAGGGGAGTCAGGTAACACTTCTCCACAGCAAGACACCTGTGCCCATCCTTGTCATATTTTAGCTTCTCAGCACTTGGCACGAACCCATGTGCCTCTCTTTCATGATTTCACTCGGTCAAGGGTTAATTCTTTTGCCTTACAAATTATTTGAAGACCTCAACTGTGTCAGTGTCACGAAAAAAAGCACCCAGTAGATTCTGTGAAATGGTTGGCATTAGGGGAAGGTAGCTGACAGTAGAATCCATGACAAAAGAGAGACGCTGGGGCTCATTGCAGACCCCCCCCCCCGTTCCCCTAGGCTTACTGGATACAGTTGAATTGTTGTCTGACCCATACTAGCATGGGAAACATTAAATGATGATAATAAAGATCATGCACACACACACACACACATACACACACACACACATATACATACCATCATCATGATCATCACCATCATCACCATCATCGTCACTAGCAGCAGCATCAAAGTTTCACATCCACTTTTCCATGTTTGCATGAGTCAGATGGAATTTGTTGAGGCGGCTATATACACGCACACACACACATATATACATATACAAACATACACATATGTATATATGTATATGTATGCCTATCTATCTATCATCTATCTACATACATACACACACATACACACATATATATATACACATACATACATATATGTGCATATGTCTGCAAGTGTGTGTGTGTGTATGCAAATGTAGGTCTGTCTATGTTTATACGTATATGATACAACGGCCACACCCCGCACAATATCAAAGGCTGAAATAGCAGTATAAGCATCAGATAAAAGGTACCCTGAAGAAGTCTGCCATTATAACAGGGTACTCAGAGATTGTTGCTGTTCAACATATCACGTGGTGTCAGCTGTGTGGAGTCTGATGGGTTGTAAGTTGGGAGAAGTCGACTAGGAAATGGCAGAGAAGAGTGG
>NC_069002.1:3300264-3301834 GCF_001194135.2 Octopus bimaculoides | reverse complement strand
GTAGTGGTGGTGGTGGTGGTTTGTATCTGTTTCTACATTTATTTTTTTATGTACATAAGAATGTATTAGATCAACATATGAACGTATGTACATCAGGATGTGTTAGATCAATGCCTGTTTGTGTGTATGTCGACATGAGCAAATGTATGTGGATCTGTGTGTGTGTGTGTGTGTGTGTGTGTGTATGCAAATGTAGGTCTGTCTATGTTTATACGTATATGATACAACGGCCACACCCCGCACAATATCAAAGGCTGAAATAGCAGTATAAGCATCAGATAAAAGGTACCCTGAAGAAGTCTGCCATTATAACAGGGTACTCAGAGATTGTTGCTGTTCAACATATCACGTGGTGTCAGCTGTGTGGAGTCTGATGGGTTGTAAGTTGGGAGAAGTCGACTAGGAAATGGCAGAGAAGAGTGGGAAGGGATGAGGGGTAACCATCCTGTAACCCTAACCCTAACCATCCTGGTTACTGCTTATTATTGCAACTATTATCATCAGACAGCAGGCCCTGCCACTTATAGAGCTTGTTTATCCAGAAGAATTTTCAGGTGTCAAATATTTTTCCTAAGAGAACTGATTCTGTCTCCTCCCAGCTCAAAATAATTAAAATATAAAGACGTGTGTGTGTGTGTGTACATATAGATATATGTGTTTGTATATATATATATATATATATATATATATATATATATATATAAAATATTGGTGGAACTTGAAAATTAAAACAGTCACCAATTCAAAATACAACTGGTGAGTTATTGTTGTGTGGGACCACAGAAAAAGCTATGTTCTGTTGTGGAAATCAGGTGCCCTTTGGACACCAGTGTGCTTAGAACAATACAAGAGAAAGAGGACATCTATGGACCATTGATAAGGAGTTTGCAAATCCAGAGCTGAAGACACACTTTCAGCTTCATACATATCAGTGGAGCAATGGGATACATACCAACCTGACTGGAGCAAAGTATGGCTGAAATTGGGGCCTTAAGGAGAGAGTGGAAATCCCTAATTCATACATTACAAATGATTATGTTATCTAAGACAATAAACATCTGAAAGACCTTAATATTTCAAGGATGATGACAAAAATGTGATTAACAAGAAATGTTAATAGAAGGTCTTAATTGAGATCACTTTAAGAGCAGGAAATACATGTCATAGGACGAAGGGCAACCTTGGATTGGCAGGTATGATAAAGGTAAAGACATGTCATAACATGATATGATACTTACTTATGATAGACGTATCGATATTTTCTTTTATCCACTGGTTCAAAAGTTAAAGAGACCTCGTACAAGACTTGAGCTTGCAGTCCAGATACTTTCACACGCAATGCTGGAAACATTCTCCTGCCATGAAAAATAACATTGAAAGATTTCGGATTGGCCTCTCATTCTCTCCTTCTCTTTTTTTCTTTCTTTCTGTCATCCATCTTTATCTAGCAGTGCATGTATAAGCATATAGATGTGTGCATGCATATGTATATAAGTGTGTGTGTGTATACACAGACATGCACACATACCTACATATGTGTGTATGTATGTGTATATATATATATATATAT
>NC_069002.1:3296773-3300071 GCF_001194135.2 Octopus bimaculoides | reverse complement strand
TATATATATATATATATATATATATATGTATATATATACATATACACACATGTTGAACATTGAAGTCATGTAATCAACTTAACTTACACCCTCCCCTGAAATTGCTGGCCTTGCGCCAGAATTTGAAATCAACATAACTCACCTGCCAGATTTAGTGACTATCATCTCAGTTCCTAGTTGATGGAATGCTAACCATAGTTCGTTTTGGCAAAGTTCAACCTTGATTTGTTTTTCACAGAGAATATCTGGAGAGACAAAATTTAGAGAAATTGATGTAATGATTGCATTGTTCAATTAAATGGAGTTGCTTGAAACGATTGTACTGCATTACCTCTGGATATCCTTGTTGCTTATTTTGATTATATATATATATATATATATTTATACATAAGGACACAGGAAATGTGTCAAGGCTGACAGGAAGCGGTGCAGCTTCCTAGGGCTAAATAGCAGTAGTATTATTCCCTTCATGGGACTGTCACATTAAGTTGACAGCATACAACTACTTTATCGTATCACTACTGCATAAATCCCTCTGAGAGATTTAGAAATTTATTATTTTTATATATACAAATTCAATTATAGAAAAGGGCGAAAAGAAAAACATTTTTTTAGCTAATATGCTGTAAAATAGATGCTAAATCGTCTAACCACATAAATTATTTTCACTTGACACACATACACATGTACATTCACATCTACACACAGCCATACACATGCATGCACACACAAACATATTATGATTAATAAAAACAACAACAGTAGAAACATTTGCTGCCGTTATGTAAATTAAGTTGATCAATACTTAACTGTTAGTCTTGATTCTTTCCATAGCATTGAAGTTTTTTTGTTGGTAGTTTGGTACTGAACTAATCAAATTCATTGCGTAGTCAGGAGGGCCATGGTTGGGTCGAGTGGAGTCTTTATTCCAGCCGTTTTTGGAATTTTTCATGAGTAAAGACTCCACACAAAAAGCTTGTGCTTTGGTACTTAGCATTGTTAGCAATCAGTTAATGAGAATATCAACAATGGTGTTTGAGATTTCCGATAGGTTTTTGGTGTTCAATGTAAGGCATAGGTTTGTCCACATGGATTAAGTTATTGGTTTGTCTACATGAGTTAGATTACAGGTCTGTCCACATGAAATAATTTATGAGTTTGTCCACGTGAAGTAATTTCTGAGTTTGTCCACATGAAAGATGCTAAGAGTTTGTCTACATAATGTAAGCTATGGGTTTGTCCACATGAAATAAGCTATGGGTTTGCCCAGAATGACATCAAAAGAATTATAAGAACTATACTGACCAAAAGTCTTAGGGTAAAAATCCACAACATCCAAGTAAATTGCAGTGAAATAGAATTGTCCAAAGTCAGTTTGTGGTCCCTGCAGGTATTTTTCTTAGAATTCAAATACTCAGACAATCTTTATCAGAGGCTGTTTCTTTCCCAGTGCTTTCTCTAGAGATGACAAATATTGATGATGGGGGGGTCACAATAATAAGGAATAAATAATAATACTACTAATAATAATAATCAGTATAAGCTTCTGTATCATTATTTGATGAAACAACAGAATTGCTTGAGAGGAGCAACAAAAAAAAAAAAAAGAAAAAAAAAGAGACATGCCTGGCTGTATTTATTCTCGTTCTTTGTGCTTAGAGTTCAAATCCAGTTGAAGTCGGCTTTGATTTCCATCCTTTCAGGGTTCAATAAAATAAAATACCAATGATGTGCTGGAAGCTATAATCGATTATTTCCACAATCCAAGTTATGTCCAGGTACCTACATAAGAAGTTTGTTGTTGGTGTAGTCATCATCATTATTATTATTATTATTATTGTTATTAATATTATTGTTATTGTTGTTATTATTATTGTTATAATTACTATGACACTTTGTGGGGTTGTTGGCAGGCGTTAGGAAGTGCATCATGCTGTAGAAATCAGGCCAAAGATGACATTGGAGCTCGGTGCAACCCTGCAGCTTGCTGCTTCCTCGTCAAACTGTCCCACCAACGCCAGCATGGAAAACAGATGTTAAATGATGAATGATGATGATGATGATGGTGATGATGGTGATGGCGATGATGATGATGATGATGGTGGTGACTTTAGAAGTTTTCTAGTTGCATGTGGCTTTCTATGCACAATGAAGTGCAACGCTTTGTATTTTGGGGTACACACAGAGACTGCACTTTGTTATGTATATATGTGTGTATATATACATACATATATATATATATATAGAGAGAGAGAGAGGGAGACGCACGCATACACAGGTATATATGTATGCATGTATATAGGAATGTATGTATGTGTGTATACATATATATATATATGTATGTATGTATGTGCGTGTGTGTATCTGTGTGTGTGTGTGTGCGTATACATACAAGTTGAAGTTTTTGGGAGCTATGTATCTTTTAGAGGCTATGTATTTTTCCTATTATTCGAAGAATCTAGTGAGGAAGTTGATTCAAAGATGTGGAAACTGGTAGAAAGTGAACCCCGAGGGAAAAGATGCCACCATTTGCTCTTTCGTTGCTGTTCATTTCTGCAATGATCCCAGGTAAGTTTACCTTTATGGCAAGTTGTAAAACACACCGTCTTTTAAGTGGGAGCTTGTGCCTATATACACGTATGTATATATATATGTGTTTGTGTGTAAGGGGGAATATATATTTATTTATATATGTATATATAAGTGGAAGTATGTGTACATATATATATGTGTGTGTACAAATGTATGTGTATAAATGTATATATATTTACATGCACACACGCACATGTATACATATTCATATGCATTTATATATATGTATATATATACATGTATGTGTGAGTATACATACATACACACACACATATATATATATATATACATATACATTTGTGTGTATATATATGTATATATATATACATATATACACACACACATCCACAAACCCTCAAAGATTGTACATGAGTGAGTGTATGTGTGTGTGAGGTGGAAGTGAAGGAAACAGGTAGAAAGAAGGAAAGGAAGAAATGAAGATAAGAAAGAGCAAACAAATCCTGGCGTCGCGTGTGTCGCGAGAGCTGCTAATATAGAGGCTGTTATCACACCTTAAGATAACTTGGTGAGTGTGTGTGTGCATGCGAGTGTGTTTCTACATGCGTGTGAGTTTATGTTTTTGACACACACATGCATATCTATCTATCTATACATACATGTACATATATATATATACATATATATATACATATACGTGTGTGTGTATGTATATATATATATATATATATACATACATGTATAGAAT
>NC_069002.1:3294775-3296447 GCF_001194135.2 Octopus bimaculoides | reverse complement strand
TATATATATATATATATATATATATATATATATATATGCGTGAACATTTAATGTGGTTTTAGAGTCAAGTTTTGACTGCTATATCTAGCATGGTGGTATCTCTTAGATACCCTCAATTATAATTTTAATAATAATAATTACGTATGAGGTTTCTATTCCCATGCTGGTCACCTGATATGATCGGTATTTCAAATAATGACCTTATCCTTATTTATATAAATTTATATATCCAAACAACTTTGCTATGTCCACACAGTCTGCATCTCAAAGTCTGGAACTACCATCTGGTCCAGCGTATCTATCGACTGGAAGCTGTCCAGAGATGTACAACCAGAATACCTTCTGTCTGTCACTTACCGTATCTTGAATACATTTCTTCTTTGGGCATTAACACACCAAGTTTCAATACCTAGCAGGTCACAAGATTATCCACCATATTTCCAACACCTTTGATCACCTTTTTGAGTTCAATACCTTTATCGTCCACAGGTATGTTTATAAAATAATAAAAAACAGCACCCATAAATTTCAGAAACATTTTTATTTTTTCAAACTCAGAACTGTCGCAGCATAAAATAAACTATCCATGTCAGTTGTTAGCGCTGGGGATACCATATCCTTCGAAACTCACCAATCCTTCTTTTGATGTACCTAAGCACTCTTTTCCTCTTTATAACTGTTTATTTTACTTTTCTTTCTTTTTGTGTTTTATTCTGTGTACTGTGCATATAGCTTTCATTGCCATCTATATTTGGCCCATGGCCACTTTCTGTCCCTACTTTTAGCCTTTTTTGTTGAGTTGTAGTTCACCTGAGCACTGCAATAAGTTTATGATTCTAGTCCCTGCTAGGATGAATATTTCTCTCTCTGATATTTGAGCTTTTAACACAAAAAGTCCATAAGCAATGTAATCTCAGGACAAATACTGCAGTTAATGGCCTATCAACAGAGTATATACATTAGGTATGATATATAGATGGCTATTTTAATTAAATACTGCTTCAATTGTGTATACCGGATTATTAACCAGTCGAGCAACGATTTGCAACATCGGCAAATGTCTTTAATCTCCTTTACCTACATCCAGCTCCACTTGTCCATTTTGGCAGGGTTTCTATGGTTGGGTGTCCTTCCTAACACCAACCGTATCCCTGCCCCGTAAAATTCTCTTGACTTCTTCACTACAGTTTTCACTTCCTCGTCACTGGAATAATGTTTGCCTCTCAAACCCTCTTTCACGGGGCTGAAGAGATGATAGTCCAGTGACAAGGAAGTGAAAACTGTAGTGAAGACGTGGCTCAAAGAACAATCAACAGAATTTTACAGAGCAGGGATACATGCTCTCATTCGAAGGTGGAACATTGCAATTGAGAGAAACGGTGACTATGTTGAGAAGTAGGGATGTGATCCACAGAGGACCAGCTTCATTTTGATGTATGATACATGTTCCTGTGTTGGTAATTATACCGGTCCTAAACAAAATGGCATTACTTTTTGACTCACCCTCGTATTACATGAATAACAGAGACTAAATGGAGAAAAAAGAAAGAGAAAAGACAGATTAAAAGATTAAAAAAATGTACCAACAACAAAAAGATTTTTTTTCCCCCTTTTTATTTGTTTTGTAGTTTTACAGACCTGAACTCAGAATAAGATGTGGCTATGTTGAGTT
>NC_069002.1:3292890-3294360 GCF_001194135.2 Octopus bimaculoides | reverse complement strand
AAAAAAAAAAGTTTAGAGCTAGAGCTGAATGGAGCCTGAAGAAAGGAAAACAAGAAAAATTGGTTAAAGCACAACTGATTGGTCAGTGAAGAGGAAGGCTAAATAACATCCCAGTTTCTGACTTGTGTTTTACATTTTGTTTCTATCATGTGAAAAGAAGGAAAGAAAGAGGGAAAAGACAAAAAAAAAAGAAACATGGTACAACCCTACTACCACCACCACTTAACAATCTCCTTGCATTTTAAAGCAAAAATTGCAGTGCATGTAAGGTTAGGGTAGGGGTCATACCAGATGCCTGCAAGAAATTTCAGACAGAATTTTCAGCACCTTAATACAAAAACAATACAGGTTACTTAGCTGTCAGTGGGATTTGAACTCAAAATGCAAAGAAACAATACCAGGTTTTATCTGACATCTTACCAATTCTGCTGTTTTAAGAATAAAAATTCTTTAATGGGCACAAGGCCAGAAAATTTGCAGGAAGGGTCTTAGTCGGTAGTATCAACCCCAGTACTCGACTGGTACTTATTTCATTGACCCAAATGGATTTAAGGCAAAATGGACCGTTGCAGAATTTGAACTCAGAGATTCCACTGAGCACTTAGTTCGATGTGCTTATGATCCTACCAGCTCACCACCTTAATAGCAATAATCCTTTCTGCTGTAGGAACAAGGCCTTAAATTTATGGGAAGGGAGCTAGTCAATCACACTGACCCCAGTGTTCAACTGGTACTGATATTATCGGCCCCGGAAGGATGAAAGGCAAAGTCACTCTTGGCAGAATTTGAACTCAGACCAAAGACAGATGAAGTGCCACTAAGAATTTTATCTGACTCACTAATAACTACCAGCTCGCTACCTTAATAATAATAATCCTGCCTACTAAAGGCACAAAGCCTCAATAATAATACTTTCTAATTTTGGCACAAGGCCAGCAATTTTGAAGGGCGGAACAAATCCAACCCATGACTCCCAGTATTACCCAGAGAGACTGGAAAGTAAAATTGACAGAGGTGGAATTTGCACTTAGAACACAAACAATCAGAAGGAACTGCACTCTACAAATTTTCTCCAAAGTGTCAAGGATTCTGCTAGCTTCCCATCTTCATAATCTCCCATCATAAAATGCTTCTTATATTAATAATACAGGAGCGTCTAGTTTATGGTATAATAATTGAACAATTATGGTTACAATCAGGGCTGTGGAGTTGAAACAAAAAAACCTCAACTCTGACCCCTCTATGTAATCAAGTGATTGTGGTCTATTTTACCCGACTCAAGCTGCCCCTTGTCTCCAACTCCGACTCCACAGCCCTGGTTACAATCATTTGCAGAATATTGTTGGATTAAACAGAAGTAACACATACACTTACAACAACCAACTGTATTGTTTTACAATACAGCCACACACACAAGTGCATACAAACATACATACATACATCACTCACACATAAGTACATCTATATATA
>NC_069002.1:3290808-3292443 GCF_001194135.2 Octopus bimaculoides | reverse complement strand
TGGTCGTAGTGTTTGGTGCCGTGGTCGTAGTGTTTGGTGCCGTGGTCGTAGTGTTTGGTGCCGTGGTCGTAGTGTTTGGTGCTGCAGCTGTAGTTTTTGGCGCCACAGTCGTAGTGTTTGATGCAGCAGCTACATCTATGTAAAAGAGAGAAAAAAAAAAAAAGCAATTAAGCCACATATTTCAAAATTACCAGATTTCTCATTATTTTTGAAACAAATGAAATGATGTTTGGAACTAATTAGCATGAATCTTTGAAAGTTTTAATTTAAATCACTGTATGATAGAAAAGTTGTATCAGAAAACAATGGGTGGTCTTAGGCAAGATGGTATCAAATGGATCAAAAAAATATATGCACTTGGTTCATTTATCCTCTGGACCCAATTCTAACATTTTGGTAGTGACCCTAGCTTAAAATCCAGAACAGAGATAACATGGTTCAGTGTTTTAATGCCCATTTTTCCAAGCTGGTATGAATGAGAGAGATTTCTGTCATCAATTATTTTAATCACCTTATATGAGGCCAAGTGCATGGCTCAGTGGTTAGAACATTGAGCTCACAATCATGAGATTGCGAGTTCAATTCCTGAACTTTTGGGTTCAGCCTTACCGCATGGTTAATCAAAGCCTTGTGAGTGGATTTGGTAGATAGAAACTGAAAGAAGCCTGTGTAAGAGAAAAGAAATGCTTCCAATGTACAAAAGCTGTATTTTAATACACAGCTTTTATTATACCTTGGAAGTATCTTTTATTCACACAGTCTTTATGACAGGCTTCATTCAATTTTCATCTGCCAAATCCACTCGCAAGGTTTTGATTGGATCAGGGATGTGATAGAAGACACTTGCCCAAGATGGCACATGGTAAGACTGAACCAAAAACTCTTGATTGGGAAGCAACCTAATTGGTATCTAGAAAAAGATGAAGGACAAAAAAAAAAGTTTAATCCTAGTTTCATTCAGTCATTAACATTTTTTTAGTGTTTGTGTGTTAATATTGGTTGGACAAAAAAAATACTTGGGACATTCGGCTAGAAAGGAATGTTTAGCCATTCATTTATGATATTTGCTCGAGTGTGCGAATGGGATGAGAGAGAGAGAGAGAGAGAGATGTATATACAGAAAGATCTAGAGACAAGGAGTGGAGAGCAGAGAATGTATGTCAGCAGTTGTGCAATCAGAGGTGATATCACATGTATGTACCTGGAGAAGTCAGTTAGTCATGTCGATGAAGAAGTTAACTAACTACTGTGTCTATAATACATACACAAAGACGATCAACATATATTTATATATATATATACATATATTTATATATTCTTTTATTTGTTTCGGTCATTTGACTGCGGCCATTCTGAAGCACTGCCTTTCAGTTGAACAAATCGACCCCAGGGCTCATTCTTTGTACGCCTGGTACTTATCCTATCGGTCTCTTTTGCTGAACTGGTAAGTTACAGACACACAGACATGCCAACATCGGTTGTCAAGCAATGGTGGTGGGGACAAACATGTACACATACGTTATCATTTTCAAATTTTTACACTAGATAATAAAAGTTAATAGTATCTTCACAAATTATTTTTACTTGAATTATTTGCTCCATTATATATATATATATATATATATATATATATAT
>NC_069002.1:3278957-3290112 GCF_001194135.2 Octopus bimaculoides | reverse complement strand
TATATATATATATATATACATACATACACACACATTTTTATACATGCAAATACACAAACATACAAAAGTAATCTACTTTTAAATATTTCTATTAATTAATTAATTTATCTAAGGTAGCCATTAGAGAATCTAGCGGTCTTCATTTTTTTTCTTCTTTTTGGCGTTTTTTTCACAATAAATATTTTCGTGAATAAAGCAAGAAGTTTAGAAGTCTCTACTAGTTTTAGTACCATACTAAACGAGTCCAACCTCAAATTAAACTAAGAGCAAAAAAAAAAAAAAAAAAAAAAAAAAAAAAAAAGAAATCACTACCCTGCTCCTCAAGACGTAAATTTAGTGAAGTCTGGTAGAAACTGTCATTAGCCCTCGTTAATATATTTTCAGCGAGTCCATTGCTAGGCCACACCAATTAACACATTACCTCATTACCTTAACGACTTTCTTTGTAATCTAATTTCATTGAGTTAGAATTTCTTTTAGTGAAATGAACTAGATTTAATTTGTGAATGAAATTATCACTAGATTAGAATGACTAGCGAGTGGCATTCTCAGTTTTCTATTCTAATTTCATTCACATCCGTGGAGGTATGCGGCTCAGTGGTTAGGGGGTTGGACACATGATAGTAAGATTGTGGTTTCAATTCCTGGACTGGGCGATGCATTGTGCTCTTGAGCAAAACCTTTCATGGTACCTTGGACAAGTGTCTTCTGTAGCTTCAAGCCAACCAAAGCCTTGTGAGTGGATTTGATAAATGGAAACTGAAAGAAGCCTGTTGTGTATGTGTTTTTGTATTTGTGCCACACCAATGCTGGTTTGTTTATGGCCTTATAACTTAGTCGTCTGGCAAAAAGAGAGCAATAAAATAGTTACCAAGGTTGATTTGTTCGATTAAATCCTTCAGGGAAATGCCCAAGCATGGCTACAGTTCAATGACCGTTTTAAATCCAGAATTATGGGGAGGGACTAAAATTTAGGTTATTTAGATGCTGTTTTTATGAAATCCCATTCCAAGACAAGTGGTCTTCGGTTTAGATCCACTGGGCAGCACCTTGGGAGAGTACCTTCCACTATAGCCCTAGGCCAACCAACACCTTGCAACTGGATTTGGTGGACAGGAACTGAAAGGAGCCAGTTTGTGTGTTTTGTTTGTTTATGTCTCCAAAACTGTACTTTAGTAAGACGAGTTTGGTAGAAAAAACATCAGGCTTAAAAAAAAAAATTTAAATATATACTGGGGACTGATTTAAGGAAAGATTTCTTAAGTTAGAATTTACTGTTTAGGAACATGGAAGTGATCTAAAAGCATTCCATCAAAATTTCTTACGTCCCAAACACCAGCTAATGACAAAATTATTTCACTAAATTTTTCATTAATTTCAAAATTAATTGAAACAAAAGACTTTGGCATTTCAAAGGAAACATGGTAACAAAAGGTTTAAAATCACTCACAATATTGTCATTTGTTTCAATTCTCATTGCTTAAGCACTGATTATTGTCATTCATTAATTGAATAACCTATATTTATTTTGCCTCGGTTTGTGTATGTAATACTTAATGGAGCAATATATTCCATTTATACAGACAGCATTTATATTATCCAGAAGACAATTGATTGATAAACTATGAAAGAGAATTGAAAACAATTGTTAATTCTCTTTTGGCTTGCAAGCTACAAGGAGACTCCTGTAGTGCCAGTGCTATTAAAAATAAAAAGTACAGTAGAGTTTGTACATGGTTGGCAAAGACTAAAGAGCTCTCAAGCCCTGCAACTATGCAAAGCTTGAGAAGGATCTTTAAGCTTAATGAGGACAAGACAACCTCTATGATGTTGGTACTGTGATAAAATGCAGCCAGTACACTTTCTAAAGTGGTTGGTGTCACAAAGAGCATCTGGCTATAGGAACCATGCCAAAACTGAGACAGTGGAGCAAGATCCAACCGGTTTCATCCTGTTGGATCTAGCCTATACCAAAATGGAAAACAGACATAAAAAAATGATAATGCAATTATTTGCAAAGGATTGGGAATAAACATTTAAAACTATGTATGGTATGTATGGGCGTATATTTTCATTTACATGTCTCCGTCATGCTGTGGTACCACTCTGAAGGGTTTAGCCAATCAAATTAACCCCAGTACTTTATTGGTTGTCAAGTGACAAGGATGGTGACAAGTACGGAGAGACAAATGTCGCAGGCTTCTACAGTTTCTGCCTACCAATTCCACCCACAAGGATCTGGTTGGTGAAGGGCTATAGTAGAGAACACTTGCCCAAAGTTTAGTGCAATCGTAGTGAACCTGACATCTTGTGATTGCAAAAAGATGCATCTTAACCACAGAGCCACCATTATTTAACATTCGTCTTCCATGCTGGCCTGGGTTGGAAGACAGCTGGTCAGCCAGAGGGCTGTGTCAAGCGCCAGTCTACTAGGACATGGCGTTTATGGCTGAATGCCCTTCCTAACGGCAACCACTTTACAGAGTAGACTGGGTGCTTTTTACGTGGCACCAACATATGTACATACACACACACGTAACTTTTTTGAATCCACATTCCAGAGAAGTGCTACACTTCGTTGACAGGGAACGAGGGATCAAATCCAGCTACATGCAGGGGATACGACATTAAGTGTACTAAGCTTCGTTTGAGTGCTACCAATGCAGTTGTACTGTAGCAGAAGGATAAATAATATCAGAGAATATATCTGATATATTTCACAACAAATGTGAGCTTTTCTTTGTGATTGACGTCAAGAAAACTCGTCAATCTAATATCGATAGACTGCCATAAGTGTCGTGTACGGCATGATATTTGCATCACCGTTGTAATCTTCTATGTTGGATTGTTATAAACGCCCATTTATGAGGAAGCAGTCGGCGAGAACACATTTGTGTAGGTAAGCAAGTAAGTAATAGTTAACGTGTTTGACCCAACACACATAAACAGTGAGTTTTTGTGTACTTTTAGAGTTTTCATTTCGCGGGATCCTAGAGGCAATAATCCAAACGAATAGGGTGGCGAGCTGGCAGAATCGTTAGCACGCCGGCAATAATACAATAATACAGGGTGTCCACAAAAGTCTGGGTACATGGGGATTAACACATACTTTAAGAAATTATTATTTCTTATATTTAATTGTTAATGTTATGATTTTATTTACTCCGTGTACCCACATGGAGATTAACACATACTTAAAGAAATTATTTCTTATATTTAATTGTCTACGTTACGATTTTATTTATTCCATGTACCCAGACTTTGTAGACACCCTGTAGAGTAGATATAGTCGCATATAATTGTTGTGGGGATAACATCACAATTATTTAAAAACTTTCCCAAGTTTCATTTTGTAGACATGTGATGTATGTACGTTTGTATGTGTACGCGTCTATCAATTCCTTCCTTTTTACATTTAAATTCCAATATAATCTTAATCTTCTCTATCAGAGAGATATTTGAAGAAAAAAATCCATTTTTCTGAAAGTTATGGGGAAACAAATTAGAGTGTATGGGGGTAATACTTGTCAAAGTATGCCCCCCTATAAAACTTTCACTTGGATGCAGAACAGTTGGTTTCACTTTGTCGGCCATCTTATATGCACCAATTCTTGAAAAACCGCCGACTTTTTTTCCTCACATCAAAATATTTCGTTCCACTTTTTAAATCCCCCCCCCCCCCATCAACACAGAACCATTCCTCGTTGACATCTAGTCCCCGCACTTCTCTCCACACTCTCAATGTAAATAGTTTTCCCTCGTTTAATTATTTCCTTCATTCAATCAACAAGTCGCGGCCTCACACGCACTGACACGAAACCATACAAGTTTCTAGAAAGACAAAAGACTATACACGAGAGAAACTTGAATATCAACATTGATTTATCTTCCTCCTGACAACGACAGATCCGTTTCTATTTACTGTCTTCTTTTTGTTTATAATAATGCATCAAGCTGTGCCAGAAATTTAGCGATATGTCGATCGAAGCTTTATCGATCAAGAAAATAAATCTCACAGAAATCAACAATATTCTTTCTTTTTTTTTCTTATCTTTCACTTGTTTCAGTCACTGGACTGCGGTCATGCTGCAGCATTGACTTCAAGTGTTTTAGTCAATCGAATCGATTCGCGTACATTTAACTTAAAGCTTCGTAACTTTTTCTATCGAGCTATGCCGAACCGCTAAGTTACGGATACATAAACAAACCAGCACCGGTTCTCAAACGGCAGGAGGAGGGGTGGCACAAACACAAAGACCCCACCGTACATACAGACGACGGGCTTCTTTCAGTTTCTGTCTATTAAATCCACGCCCAAGCTTCCACAGAAACTGAAGCAGGAACTTCTATAGTTGGAAAGCAAATTTCTTTACCTCACAACTACGCCTGTTTATCATTAATAAAGGACACATTCAATAATATAGTCGGCCTTATTATGTACATAAAACGAAAAGGACGGGAGTAGATTTGAGACAAGTTTATTTTAATATAGGAACCACGCCAGTTTGGTAGTTCAGAACTTTTAAAGTGTTGCTACAGAGACTCCCCCACTTTCAAAGCAGTCAGATCTCACTTAAAATATTAAGTTATATGAAAAATATTTAAATTGTTCGATAATATTTAAGTTGGTCATTTGAGACATAGAAAAAAATATTTGACAACGCGAAAAGTTTTCGTGGACAGTTTCAAAATCATTTTTAAAGAGGTTATTCAACAATTTGATGAAGACATGAAAGAAAGAAAGAAAAGAAAATTAAGACTGACACCATTTTGTTAATTATTGGGTTTAATTACCAGTGTAGTAATTAAACTTTTCAGTTTCTATTTAACCCCGAGTCAGTCCACAGTGAGCAAAACCTATGATCAAAAGACTTTCAAACCTCTATTACATTTTTAGGGATATTAAGGATAATGGCAATATCATGCAGGTCTATTTTTTACATAAAATGAGAAGGTTGTGTAATTTAAAATGGTATTTCAGTTATTTTTAGTAGATCAAACCCTATTTATTACATACGTGTTTAAAGCATTACTTAAAAAAAAACCTAATTTGAGTATGTTTAAAGATTATATATATGACAGAGTGGAGGCGTTACAAAGCTAGAAAAAGGCTACGTGTGGTTGATGGGGTAGATGTTATTTAGATGATAAAGGAGAAAAAGACGCGATGAAGGCCATAAGATAATGAGAAAAACAAAGTGAAACGAATATTTACTCAGTCATCTAGGATGTTTGGCATGCGTATTATAGACAGACAAATTAGAGAAGCTATTTGTCACACACACACACACGGGCATTAGAAGCTATTTGTCAAGATGACTCGAGTTTGAGCAATTTGGGTCATATAAAATTTCTTCCCCAACGGTCGAAACACACACACACACACACTCGCTATATATGGCGGGGTTTCTTATAGAAAAAAAAGGTGTTGGAGCATAATGTGACCTAACATGTCAGTATTGCTGTGTAAATTACAATATATGATATAATGTGAAGAAATACACAAATGTGTTTGTGTGTTAATATGAACAACACCCTGACTTATTATACGCCCCCCCCCCTGAAGAGTCACAGACGGTTTTATGTCCCAGCATGGTTACCGAACAGCCGGGAAAGATAATAGCAGTACATCATAAGACTTTTGGCATGGAAAACAAAATTATATTTTTTTAAACGAAGTGTTTTAAATAATAATAACGATGTTGCTGATGGATCGATTTTTTTTAGAATTTTAGATGTTAAAATAAATAGTGAAAACTGAGGCTGTTGAGGAGGGAGGGCCACATTAGAAGTAGAACTTCATTTGTTGCAGAAACATTTTACTTGACATATAAAAGTTATTAATAAGGACAAAATATTGTGCCGAGATTTAACTATATTATACTGGTTAACTGGTTATATTTTCTCTAGTTATAAGCTTTACTTTCTGAGAGTAAACTTGCTAAAGATAAAAAAAAAATATCTAAGTCTGGATTCAAAAAGTTCTTTGATGTGTTTTTTGAAGAAGGAATGTTTATAAAACGAAATAGTAAATTAGGATTGAATATCAAACATTTCGGTTTTCGTTCTTAAATATCACAGATTTATACATTAATATTGTTTAGGTCAGCCCCAGGTTAGCCCAGAGTGGATAGACCTATGACGAAAGGCTTTTTTGAATTGTGCCCACCCCTTTTTTACTTATACTCTTAAGATTTCATAACCTGAAGGGTCACACAAGACGGTTGGTTATCATTTGAGGGTGATTAGGCCGTTACATTTAGCCATTTAACAAGGAGTGTAAGCAGGAAAACTTTTTTGTAGACGAGAGGAGAGGGTGGATATGAAGCTTGCTGAAATAAAACAGACAAGCACTGTGTATTTATTTACAAGTATAAATTAAAAACCAGCTGCACTAGACAGCGAATGATAAGAATAAAAAAGACTTCATACACACGAACAAAGAAATACATTGTTGTAAAAACATTTTAGTTATAATAAATTATTTAAAAGACTCGACATATCTTGAAGGAATTTCTGTATATTAAATAAGATTGCTTGAGGTATTTAACAACATGAAAAAGTAAACGGTAACAAAAGAAGACAGAATGTTTGGGAGTGCAACGGTTTTTAAACAGGTTCTTTAGTAATTGATTGCTAAGTCTTATTTCATTGCCCCACCCTCTCGGAATATTGGGAAGCGAGATGAACCTCGGGCAGGTATTCAAACTTGTAAGGAGATTGACCGTAAGAATTAAGATAATATACAAAAAGAATTAAAAAGATAATAAACACGATAATATTTGACATTTCGTTATCTTGTCAATCGTGGACTTTCATACAAATAAACAAACACTGAATTGTTTTAAGATTTATAAACTGTCAGCTGTTGAATCCATTTTCGATGTGATAATTAATTAGAAATTTGGTGCATTATTTGTTTAGATCCAGCTCTATCTGACCTGATCGAATCAACTAATGATCGATCATTCAACTTTTTGGAAGTATAAATTTTCAGATGGTTGTGATTTGAGGGAGATTTTGTTTCTATTTCTAGCAGGCCGAATACCACCCCCTCTGAGGCAGATACCACGTTGACTGAACGTCTAATTACTGGAAACTTCTGGACTAATTTCGTTGTTAGCTTTTTTTTTTTTATTAAAGATATTTACCGAAAATAACAGTTAAAACAGTAAATACATACAACTAAATAAAGCAATTAGGTTAATATACTTGGGTATAGTAAAACTATGTACATAATTGAACACACGCACATGTATGTATAAATTCTAACAGTATATAATAAGCTAGTTTATTTACTGGAAATTTAATCCTTGTGAATGAACGAATAAACACATTAAATAAACGAAATATACTTGAGATTTTTCTGCTTATAAAAACTGTACACTACTCAAGTCATGTGTGTATATTGGTCACGTTTGCTGTATATACATATATGTATGCACATGTAATATATTAACTGTACGCCGAGTACTTTTCCCCACCTGTCGTTTGTAAAACCTAGATACATATATATATAAAATCACTTACCTGCAAACATGAAAAAGGCTCCGAAGAGCAAAAAACTGAAGAGAACGGGGAGTACAAAAAAACCACGCGTAGAGTTGGCCATCATTATTACTTTCTTTTCCAAAAACTGTTTAAATGTACACTCGATGAGATTGTGACACTCGCAAGAATGAAAAGCAAAATTTAACTGATTTACAAAAATCGATCTGTGGTAGTTTCACCGGTATCGTCTTTTTTCTTATTATTATTTGTTGTTGATCAATCAATTTGTTTGTTTGTTGATAAGTTGCTTAAATTACGCACTTAAGTAATTTGAACGTCAGTGTGGAAGTAGCGCGATAAAGCGTCCTTGACTCCAAGTGACCAGTTTAAACAGATTGAAAAACAGAGACTGAAAGGAAGGCAATTCCTCTTTGCTATATATATATAGACTGGGAGAAAGGGTGATAGTGATAGTGGATATCAACCAAGGCAGGATGGGCGGCGCGTATGACAGAAGAAAAAAAATAATAATCAGGTTGATGGGTAAAATAATACAGAATATAAATGTGTATATATATATATATATATATATATATATATATATATATATTTCAAAGGCAGCTTGGTGACAGAGTTCAGTTAATTTCGTAAATTATAATTAGTTATTTAGCTAGTGATAATGTTGTGTGTGTATCTATAGCTTTTCTTTTCTATAATTTCTTCTCGTCGGTAGCATTGCTCTGCTTTATTTATTTATTTATTTGTCTTTCCTGCTTTTTTTGTGTTATTTTTATAATATTATTTTGTATGCGTTTCTTCGTAAAATAGCAAGGGAGAGTTCATTTATTTTAAGTATACTTTGTCCCTAAACAGGTTTACTCGTTACCAGGAAACTGATAACTACGCGCTCTATAATCACTTTCACAGAGGTCATGTGCTCGATTACACGTCAGCGATGTACGTTTAGGGTTCATTGGCGCAATCGATAGAAGCGACAAACGAAATTGCTGCTGTCTGGATGCTGCTGAGATTCGGCTTATTTCCCTTACTGTGTGTGTTCGAATCACACTAACAGCAAATTTATATTTAAAAATAAAGAAATAAAATAGAATACAAGCTAATTACACATGTCTACCTATATATGTATGCATATTTGTATATATACATGCAAGTATTATATATATATATATATATATATATATATATATGTGTGTGTGTGTGTGTGTGCAATTACCAACACTATATTAAAAAGCAATAGTAACATAGAATGTAAGTCAATTTCTGTTAATCAAGTACGACTATGCATACATATACATGCACATATTCATATACACACAAAGCAGACTATACATACATGCATAAATATCACAAACACGTACGCATAGATAATAGATTACCTTGTCATGATGACATATGACAGGATGGAGTAAAGTACATTCATAATATACATACATGTATATATATATATATACACACACACACACACACATATACATGCATACATATATATATGTATATATATATATATATATATATATATATATATATATATATATATATATATATATATATATATATATATATATATATATGTATGTATGTATGTATGTATACAAATATATAAGATAAACGTACATGAACTTATGTACTAAGTACAATATTAGTTCATTTCAACGAAAGAGATATTTCATGAATGGCAGTGCACAAGGACTCAGCAAGTAGCTATTAATATGACTTTATACCTACATGATCTATCTGAACGGTCATAGATTAAACAACTAGTAAGAATGATGCCACTTGAAGAAAATTTGGGGTACCTGCCACAAGTTACCTTATAAGACACATCTAGGTATTTTGACAGATTATTCACCTCCTCAGTGGCTGTTGAACTAAAGACATTTATTTATTTAATCGTATGTTTTGAGTAGCATTTGTTGTTGTTTAGCAGGGACATGAATCAGTTAGGAATGGGTAAAAGAAGAGAGTGTTGATCCTAAGGCGTGGATGTGAGGTTAAGAGGTTTGTTTTCCAGCCATGTGGTTTGGGTTCAGTTCCACTATACAACATCATGAACTTGATGAATGTCTTCTATTATGGTTCTTCGCTAGACCAATGCCCCAATGTCTTGTGAGTGAATTTGGTAGAGAGAAACTGAAAGAAGCTTGTTGTATAATATATCCTTTAGGATAGAAAACTGCAATGACTAAAAACTCTGTGTGTGTGTGTGTGTGTGTGTAGATAGATATAGATATAGACACATGTATATATACATACACACATATATACATATATTTATAAAAGCATTTCTACTTGAAAAGCCCCTGTGCTGGTTCCATGTAAAAAGCACCCACTACACTCTGCAAAGTGGTTGGCATTAGGAAGGGCATCCATCATAGAAACCATGCCAAAACAGACAAATGGAGCCCACCAGCTCCTGTCAAATCATGCAGTACACACCAGCATGGAAAATGCACGTGAAAAGCTCATGTGTATGTGTTTGTGTCTACAAAATTGAATTTACTATATTTAACTTAATTGCACACTCCAATATAAGCCATTAACTGGAACACCATGACACACTCAATTAGGGAATTGTTTTGTCTAAAACATATCTGAGTGTCAACGCCTTGTCTGACTTCATTGCAAGGAATTTGTCCATGTGACATGTGAAGCTTGTGGAATCTCTGGTTGCTAAGAATTGTTTTGCAGCTAATGTTTAAGAGAGGAAATTTCATGGAAATAAATATGTTGTGTCACGATATGAGTTGTGTGCTGTGAAATCAATTTTGACAGAGGGAGTAAAGAATTTAGTTTCTAGTCATTGGAGATATTTGGACAGCATTTAGAATATGGGTCAGCAAACTTCTTATACCATTGATCTCCTTCATGACATCATTGATAACCTATTGAGTTCCCAGGGAGATTCAGTGTGACACAGAGTGTGACAAGGCTGGTCGTTTGAAATACTGGTACTACTCATTTTTGCCAGCTGAGTGGACTGGAGCAACGTGAAATAAAGTGACTTGCTCAAGGACACAATGTGCCACCAGGAATTGAACTCATGTTCTTGTGATCATCAGTCGAATACCCTAACCACTAAGCCACATGCTTTCACTATATACATATATATGTGTAGAGGTGCAGGTGTGGTTGTGTGGAGTCGGAGGTGTGGCTGTGTGGAGACACAGGCATGGCCATGTGGAAACACAGGAGTGGCTGTGTGGGGGTGCAGGCATGGCTGTATGGAGGCACACACACACACAAACCTACCATATTCTACACACATACAAACAACAAAGTCTCAGACAAACAAATGTGGCCTCCTTAACAGACTGGGAAAGGAGTCTCTGAAACAGTTGCAAATGGCAACAAAAGAACTTTAATGAACGAAAAAATATAATAAATGTGGGTTTAACGAAGTTAAACAAACAATTGGTTAGTTAGTTGGATATTTAACCACTTGACTAATAATAGAGGAGTGGAATTGAACCAACGTATGTGTGTTAATAATATTAGCATAATGATGCTCCCTGGACACAACAAAATTTGTTTCAGCACATAAAGAATCTTGCAAACTAAATGCAAAAACGAAATATATATACATATACATATATATATACACACACACATACATATATATATATATATATATATATATATACAT
>NC_069002.1:3277175-3278814 GCF_001194135.2 Octopus bimaculoides | reverse complement strand
TATATATATATATATATATATATGTTATTGCGTCTGGGGAGACTTTTGGGTGAATTGACAATATTAAATAGACCCATATTTGTAATTAGGTGTTTATTTATGTAACTTGGGAGAAACTGATCAAAGTTTATCAATAGTCATTGTTTTTGGATGAGGAGATGAAGTTGCTGAAATGTTATCGATAAAAGATAAACACTATTTGGGTTTTGAACTGAAATGTATTCATTGGTTCATTAAAACTGAACATGCCTGATTGTTATATTAGACATGTACTTGAATGACTTGCTGGGGAAAAGCAGCAGAATCTCTCCCTGAATCAAAGATATTGAGATTAATATAAGGTCATATTATGTAATGTAGTCCCAGATAAATTTTAGAAGATATACGTACACACACACGCACACACACACAACACATGTATGGACATTCCATCATATTTTCACTTCCTTCAATTCTATACCCCCCACTCCACCTCATTGAGTGGACCCTGTCCTGTGAGTTACTTGAGGACTTCACTAGAGTCGGTGCCATGAAAAGAAGTACCGAGTTGTTTGACATTATGAAGGAAGGACATTTCAGCTGTAGACTTTAGTGACTTTAGACTTCAGGCCAGAAGGTGCCAAGAAGAAGACCGATCTGGAAAAGAAGGATCTGGAAGCCTAAGGATCCTCTGTATAGTCAGACATTTAGGGACTCTCTAATTGAGAAATTTGATGAGGAGGAGGAAGAACTCTATGCTTATGACCTTGTTCTTATAGCTGCATGACCACCAGAACTAGAGAAGAAGTTTCAGGTGTGAAAGCAAGTCTAGAATTGAAGGGTCTTAAAGTTAAGCTAGCAAAAACCAAAGTCTTAGTAAGTTGGAAAGCAGAAAAATCACAAATCTCCTAAGGTAAATGGCCCTGCTCAATCTGTAGAAAAGGTATGACAGAGTGCAAACATCTTGAGAGAAAAGTTGGGCATAAGAGGCATCAGACGTGGCGTGCAAGAGATATGCCTGTATTGGAAATGTCCTGTGATACATATGGATATGGACAGCTGAGTGAAGAAGTGCTGATCTCTACAAGTGGAAGGAAGTTGTGGAAGAGGGAGACCCAGGGAGACATGGGATGAGGTATTAAAAACAACAAGTACAAAATTCTTCAAGGCGGTGCCCCAGCATGGCCGCAGTCTAATGACGAAAGAAAAAGATTTTTTTAAAAGTTAGGAAAAAGATAACCAATCAATGTCAATAATTTGTCTCAGGAAACAGAGATGAGTTGCGTGAAATATTCGTCTTCACCACTTTTTCCTCCTAAAATTCCAATATAATCATAAAATATTTATAGAAAATTTCACGGAAAAATGTTAAATTTTCTGAAAGTTATTTGGAATTGAAGGCATTGGTAGGGGCATGCTTGTGTAGGTATGCCTATACATCTTTCGAGTGTTTTCAATTCCTGTCACTTTAAACTGTTTCCTGTACGTCATCATGTGATTTTTACTTAAGTCTCTACTCAGATGTTTGAGAAAACCTCTTTTGCCATCATATGACACTCACTAAAAACTGTACTCAACTCCTAGAACACTCCTGCCAGTCATATGTCTTCTATTTATGTCATACTTTCTGGATTTCCCAGAAAAAGATGGTGGGGCCGGT
>NC_069002.1:3275204-3277149 GCF_001194135.2 Octopus bimaculoides | reverse complement strand
CCCCCCCCCTTCCCCTTGTGCTGTACATTGGCAGAATCGAAAGAATGTGGAATGAAATTTCCTGGAAATGCTGTATTTACTTGAGTATAAGTCTCACTATTTTATGCTTGATTTTATAATAATAATAATAATAATAATAATAATAATAATAATAATAATAATAATAATAATAATAATGATAATAATAATGATAATAATAATAATAATAATGATAATAATCCTTTCTCCTAAAGGGAGAAGGCTTGAAATTTGGCGGGAGGGGACTGGTCGATTACATCGATCCCCACTGTTTCACTGGTACTGAATTTATTGACCCCAAAAGGATGAAAGGCAAAGTTGACCTCGGTGGAATTTGAACTCAGAACGTAAAGGCGGACGAAATGCCACGAAGCATTTTACCCAACATGCTAACGAGTCTGGCATAATAATGATGATGATGATGTTGATGTTGATGATATATGCCCTGATGCAATACCAGGCACTTGACTGATTGGAAAGTGTTATCATGTACATTGTTTTGTCTTGGCCTAAAAGATGGGCTACAGCAAATATTCTGCTCAATATTACAGGGATCTTTGTCAGTTGCTTGACCTTAACATGTCCCTTAGTGGCTGTCAGGGGCGGACTGAACCGTCGGTCAATCAGGCACTGCCTGAGGGCCCGGACCTCTGAGGAGCCCGCACTCTACATGTTAACTCTACTAAAATACACATGCTAAGGGGCCCAGTAAACAGTTATGCCCAACGGCCCTTAATACTCTCAGTTTGCCACTGGTGGCTGACAATATGTACATCCCTGATCATGAGCAGAAGTAGTGGGGGAACATCATAGCCATGTGTTGGGAGGAATTCCATTCTCTCTGTCTGTCTGTTTGTGTGCTTATAACTCAATTGTTGTTCATCCAATCGCGCTAAAATTTTAAGCATGGATACATGAGAGAGCAGGGCGTTCCGTAATCTAAAAAGATTTTCAAAATTGGTAGTTTCAAAGTGAGAATCACTATTTTTGTAATCTTTTTGTCCTGTTTGTTCCGCCATTAAAAGCAACCAGTTGCTCAGACAGCCGACACATACCATTTCGCTAGCAACAAGGGAGTACAGGATGACAGTCAGCCAAAACCGTCAGTCAAGTTACAAGAAGTCCTCACTGTTTCGGACAGTTACACTTGAGACAGCTCGATCTGGTTGCCCCCAAGATATATATATATCTATACATATATCAATTCGTTTTGCAAGATTCCTGTTGTGAAATTGTGTATAGAAACAGATATTGTATTTCGGGATGGTCATCTATAATAATAAATGCCAAAAGGAATTTCTGTGTGTCAGTATGTCACACTTTGATCTCCCCCACCCTCACTATTCAATGATATTTCTTCTACTCCTCTTGCTGAGGTGAAAGTAATAGTAGGCATTGAGACGGTGAGGGCGGTAGTGGATTGACAGTTGAGATGGTAATGGGGTGATAGTAATAGTATGAGCTGTAGTTGTGATAGAGGCGGAGGCGACGGTGATGATGATGGTGGTGGTGGTGGTGGTAGTAGCTGACGCGGTCAAGCATGATGGTGATAGTAAGGGTTGTGAAATACAGTGGTGATGGTGGTGGACGGGAAGGTAGCGAAGTCAAAGGTGTTGATGGTGGTGGCGTCAAAAGTCTGAATGGTATGTCGGTTGTGTGACGATGGTGGTTATACTGGTGATGGTGACGGATGAAAACAATCTACAGAAAGAAAGAGAGAGAGAGAGGGGGGGGGGGGTTCGACAGAAAAAAAATTGTCCTGAACCCCCGAATGGGAAGACAAAAAAATGTTGTTTATCATGAAACTTTGCAATAAGTTCCAAGTCCACAAATTTTATCATTGTTCTGACGAAAATTGTTCATTGCTTGAAAAATATCAGTGAAGTTTAATAAAATTTAAGATGCACTCAATGCACGAAGTGTCATT
>NC_069002.1:3271290-3274319 GCF_001194135.2 Octopus bimaculoides | reverse complement strand
CTTCTCCTCCTCCTCCTTCTTCTTCTTCTTCTTCTTCTCCTCCTCCTTCTTCTTCTTCTTCTTCTTCTCCTCCTTCTTCTTCTTTTTCTTCTTCTTTTTCTTCTTCGCCCTCCCTCGTTTTTTCATCGTTTCCTTCTTTCTCTTCTTTTTTTTCTTCCTCCTCTCCTGTTCGTTGTTTGCCACTGTCCTCTCCTCTTCCTCATCTTTCACCTCCTACTTTTTTTTATATCCTCCCCTTTATCTCATCTTTCTCCTCCCGCTTTCTTTATCTTTCTATTCTCTTCCTCCCCTTTCACCTCCTCCTCCTTCTCTTCTTCCCCCTCCTTCTCTTCTTCCCCCCTCCTCCTTCTCTTCTTCCCCCTTCCTCACACCACTCTGAGGTACCATTGTGACGTACCTTCTATGTAGGTACCACCGTCATCTATAATAACAATTCATCTAACATCTTCCTCATGTTTAAAACAACCAAACAATCTCCAAATTCGTTGCTTGACATTTTAATTCACAGATCTGTTCAGTTTGGCTCACCCACCTCCCCGCCACTCCTTCAATTATTTCTTCCTGTGTGTGTACATGCTCTTTCAGTGTGAATGCGCGTGCGTTTGAGAGGGTTAGTGTATATGTGTGTGTTTGAATGTGTGTTTGTGTGTGTATGAAAGTCTCTATGTAAGTGCATGTGTGTGTGTATAAACTTCTCTTACGTCACACTATTGATCGCAGTTATTACAAGGGAGATAATCATTTCTACATCTTAAGGAATTATAAGGAAAAAGTCGCAGAGATTTCACATTCATTCGTTTACTTATAAAGTTCATAACTTTTCTAGTCTGTGGTAACTTTGTATAGTACTATTTCGTTCATTTTAGAAATCGTCAGTATAGTATTGCCTGTGACTTATTAAATATTTTACGAAGTGAGACATTTCATTAAAGATGGAAATAGTTACAGCCTGAAGAAAATTCATGGAATGTATTTTTTCCTTTCCTTCCTAGAACGTTATTTCCTTATAACTTACCGAAAAGGTATTTTTTAATGAAATTTTCTACAAATATGATTCAGATGGTGTAGATTCCAATTATACAGAAATTTGTTGTAAAAGAAAAAAAAAAAAAAGTAAAAGGCCTTCCCAATTACGTGTGAAGGGAAATAACTCAAGTGTTATCATTTGTAATCTACAATTATGCCTCTTGATTTGAAACAAATTTGACTTCTTTTTGAAGAAAATCTGCGAAGCTTCGTGATTCATAAGTTTGTTACTTTTTACCTGGGCACCGGTTGTTTGGTGGATAGAAGAAAGGAGGAGGACTATTTACCGATGAAAATTCTTTCTTTCGTTCGACTTTGTTCAGTGTTCGTTAGATCACACACACACACACACACACACACACACACACAAAGTTGAATAAAATTCGGGCAAAGCTCATCCACAGTTACTGATGTCAGCACACAGTACGCATACTCCTGTCACTTCATACACATCTGGAATTCCAATGTGTGTATATATATGTACGTGTGTGTGTGTGTGTGTATATATATATATATATCGTTTGTAGAAAACATAAATCTGGTGCAGAAGCACACTCTAAGATGTTGAGCAGTGTGTATTTTTACTGGGGAAGGCCGGTTTATGAGACTAACCTGAGAGAGAAGCTTCGCTACATATATATAAATCAAATCAACTTATGTACATAATTCTATGTACTGTACTTTACACGCACCTTTGATACACTGTAGTGCACCTGAGCACTATACACAATAATTTCATGCTTGGTAGAAGTGAACGCTAGGCCAATGATACTATGAAAATATATATAGTAACACCAGTACTTCCCCAAAAACACTTTATTCATGCAGCTCATTCCTTCAGTTTCGAGAAACGGCTGTAATTTAGGACCTCGATGAAACGGTACCGTCGCTGACACAAAGATGTATATTTAACTGAGTATAGTCGATGCAGTTAAAACGCGCGTAGGTCCAGAAAAGAATGCTGCAAATAACTGTTTAATAAAATTACAGACGAGGAAAATCTCCGTTCTCCTTATCATTATTAATACATACATATGAAGTAGTGGTACATGAAGTATCATTATTTGCTGGAAATAGCAGTCGATAACCGTTCGGCGCTAGGTAAAGTTTCACTGAATGTATAGAGGCAGAGATGTGTGCGGGCGGCGAATATAAAATAAATTTGTCCTACCTTTAGGCAGAACGCTAGAGCAATGGACAACCAAAATACATCTTTGCCTCTATACATCCAGTGAAGCTTTACCTAGCGCCGAACGGTTATCGACTGCTATTTCCAGCAAACAATGGTATTTCGTGTACCACTACTTCATATTTATAATTCTACCTATACGATGCTTTATTTTGCTGGATAAAAATATTATTGTATTTTAATAACACACACACATGTAACGTTTGTTATGATATAGAATCTATTCAATTTGACGTCCAGGTGTTTTTTTTTCGGCATGGCATTATATTAAGTAGCGGTAAATAAATATTTCTTTACAACTTCGATCAATGCTCTTCGTTCATCTTGTACATCTGCAACAGGAACACACGTTACAATTGCTAACTGCCAACTCCAACATATATCATGGATCTATTCAATCTGACGGCCAGATTTTTTAATTAAACACTTTGAAACTTTGGATACTGGTAGAATGTGCCACATAGAACAGGGTTTACTCTTAACGTTTTTGACAAAATTTCGTATTTTAGAAGTTATTTCGTGTTAAAGTTGTCGTAATTGGGTAATTTTAACCAATCAATGACGTGCATTCAGCTGAAGAAAATTACTGCTGCTGTTTGCGAACAACTTCCGGGTCCATTATACACACACGCACACAGAACTAAGAACAGATGCAAAACGAAGTGGAGAAAATTAGTACTCGAATACCAAAGGTAGAATAAAATAGTTTTTATTGAAGTAAAAAAACAAGTCACAAAAAACTTTACAAATTGTTACTCGGGTTTTCATCTAACCGTTCATTAGACAGTCTTTTCTCGGCTTCAATAAAATAGTT
>NC_069002.1:3266379-3270815 GCF_001194135.2 Octopus bimaculoides | reverse complement strand
ATATGCTTATATATATACGACGAGCTTCGTTCAGTTTCCGTCTACGAAATGTACTCACAAAGCTTTGGTCGGCCCGAGAGTATAGTAGAAGACACTTGCCCAAGGTGCCACGCAGTGGGACTGAAACCGGAGCCATGTGGTTGGGAAGCAAGCTACTTATCGCACAGCCACACCTTACGTTTGTTTCAAGCGCAATGTGTGCGTGCGGGCATGCGTGAGTGAGTGAGTGAGTGTCTCATTATTTAACATATATGTGTGTGTGTGTGTGTGCGTGGGTTGTAATTGGACAGTCAAGTAGATTTCATGCTGCTGTATTGATTGACAATCACCCTCACTCATCCGGTGTGTGCATGACGTGTGTGTATGTGTATGTGAATGAATAATGTTGCATGTATGTACATATGAAATATGTGACGGGCGAATATGTACATTAGGGTAATAAATATACGTGCTGACAGAAACAGTACATACATACACGTATGTAAATGCACTATATATACATATATATATATATATAAATACACACACAGACACACAAACGCATATAAGAAACGTGAAGCTTGCGTGATTTTATATTCAAAATACCAACAGCGATACAACACTTTCTTGTTTTGAATAGATTTCTTTATATTTAGTTTATAAACAAGCATTTTCCAAAATTATAATTATAAGTACGGCAGTGTTTGACGCCATACATATCGTATTTTAATGTGTATAAGGAACTCACCAATTTCTGAGGCTTAAAATTTGGAAAAAAAGGTTTTGTAAGGGATCATAATACTATTCATGTATAAGAAACTCCCATATATTTTTTAACCTAATTTCTGACAAAATAAGGGTTCCTTATACACGTTAAAATACGGTACATACGTAATCTTTTTTGGAATAGAGGATACCGAAGCACTTATGTTATAAATAATATAATGTAAATATTTTTCAGTCCAAAAGGGTTTTTTCAACCCAACATTGACATGCCATTGTTTATAGATTCATGTGCTTCGAGATTCACTGTTCCAAAAGAAGAATTATTTTACGTTCTCTCCAATATTTCGATAGTTTATAAATCAATGAGACGTTCACACACACACACACACACACACTGAACATGGGAGTGTGTGAATGATGTTATTTAATGTAAAGAATACATATGAAGATTCGATTCAAAATATGGTTAATTCATTAAAACTGGGCATGGTGCCTAATTTCGTTACAACTCTCAATATAGAGAGCCTGTAATGAACAGTTAAAGTGAATTAGTGAGTTACCATAGGGTCCAATCCGATGTGACTGTGGAATAAAAATGTCCACCAACGCCAACTGATAGCACAATGTCTGGAACTGTTCTTTATTGAGTGACTTAAGTAATCCACACAAAGAAGTAATTATATCGTCAGCCGTGGCGGGCCTTTTCTGGTTATCAAGGATGCAATTAGATATACATTTTATTGACAGTTGAATGGCGTGAAGCTTTGACAGGATGGTGGGCGATTTTAAAATTTCCTTGATATTCATCAAGGCCGGTTTGAAGTGTTCGCAGAATTCTTCAAGGGTTACTGTGTCACGTCTAATGTAAACGGAACTGTTTCTTTTCGATGTTGGTTTCGTTTCTAAATCAAGTGTCTGAAGCATTTGACATTGTTCATCTATGTCGGCTACTTTATACAGAGATGATATCGACTTAGATTTCAAAGCAGATTCAAAACTAAGAGACGGGAAAGAGTTTTGAAAATTGAATATACTTTTGCTTCTGGTAAAACGACTTGCCCGCGACATTCGTTTTTCAATTTTTGTAAATACTTCGCTTATAGGCAAACTGCTAAAAGGCAAAGTACTCACTTTTTCCCAAATGCACCTGCAATAAGACTTACAAGCAATCTTGGACAGCTTGTATAAATCATCCATGATTTCGTTAAATAACAGATCTTCGTAAATAACAAATATCATTTTTTGTTCGCTCTTTTCAAGTTCTGAAATTGTTATTAATTCCTCGTGCATTTGATAGACATGTTCGGAAATCCTCTCTTTGAGTTGCATAAATGTCAACTCTGTAATTTCACTGAACGGTTGAGGGAAATTATTTTCTTCTCCGGGACCAAATCTTCCAGTTAGATTTTCAGCTTGGCCAACAATATCACAACTTTTTACATCGAACCGATCAGTGTCTGCTAATCTGAAGATAGTATCGTCCGACAGGGAAAGAGAAACCTTTCCGTTTATTTCGCTAATAAAGTCTAAATGCTTCTGTCGAATTTCATTATGGTTTGTTAAAACAATAAGAATTTTCTCTTCGCATGTTTGCCAATGTGAAGATACATCATGATCGTAAGTTACCAAAAAGCTGGAAATAGTATTCCTCTTATTACTGGTCCCCAAAGATTCGCAAAATGTTTCAACTTCGTAAATAGATGTTTTAATCAATTCGCCAATAGCAAGAATTTTAATTTTGTAAAAGCAATCCATTTTCATTTTCATTTTGCACTCTTTAACATCTTGGAAAATTTTTGAATAATCATAAAGTTCTAGTACATTATTTTCCAACTTTACACTTTTCCTTCTAGACTGTTTCAGGGGTTCTCTGAGTCTGTGGTTGATTTTTGTTAATATTTTTTTCCATCTCTGTGTTCGTTCAACAATTCTTTGACTTTCCATTTGTTCAAAATACAAGGTATTTCTTTTATCCGAATTGTTTTTCGACTCCTTTATTTGCATTTGTGATGCCATATAGTGTTCTTCCAAGTAAGATAAATCGTTAATAAAATGTGAACGAAGGGTCTCTAGAAACGGTTTGCCAATAGCACCAAAGAAATTGTCTTGATGAGGTTCGGTGAAAGAACACAATATCTCTCGTTTTTTAGCAAGTTCGTTTGTCGTTTGCAAAATTTTACAATCATTATCCATAATTTCTTTTTGAATGACAAAATATTCCTTATTTATGAGTTGTTGCAGCGCTTTTAGAAATGGAAGGTCTTCTAGAGTTATTAACAAACGAGGTAGAATATAACAGTAAAGCAATTTCATTACGTACATTCCAAGAACTACATTCGATATCTTCTTACGTGAATGCTTGAAAAGAATGGCTCCAGTTTCCTCAATCTGCTCCCGAGTTAAAAGTGTATCTGTCGTATATAATACACAATCATCTTCTTTATCTTTTTGCTGCTGTTGTTGTCCTGCATGTTCCACAGACTGACGTCTCAAAGTTCTTTTAAAAGTAAGTCCGTCGATAGTATCATCCAAAAGCGATCGTTCTGTATTCTTCCTCACTTGGACGGTAAACGTATGACAGCATATGAAAATTTCTCGAATTAAAAGACCCTTCCACCAAATTATATGATCAAACTCTTCGATATTGGTAGAGAAAAGAACATTACATCTTTTATCGATTGGAACGATTAAATCGTGCGAGTGTTTCGCGGAGGACAAATGAACGATCATATTTCTAGCTGAACAAAAACACAAATACAATATGTCCTGATTTGAGAAAACTACAATTCCAGGAACTGGAAAAACTGCTCCATCTGTTGGTTGAGTGGTTGTTGTGAAGTGAATTACGGGACATAATAATTAAAACTAAAACACTGAGTGAGCAGGAAGTTATTAACGACAGCAAATACGCGGGATGAGGACTATTAAAGTTACAATGTAGTAATTGGCAACTAAGCACCACCATCGCCGCCGCCACCACAACAAGTAGAAAGTAAATATATGAATAAGTTGATAAGGAAGCTTTTAGGTAGTCACTTGAAATACTAGAAATAACAACAAAATCTTACACGAATTCACAGGCGCTAGCGTAGCTGGTGGGGGTAGAGGCGGTCCGGGCCGGGCGGCACTTTTCATCCTGTTGTAGGCTATTGCTGTAGACAATATGTGTTTTTTGTGGGGTAGTGTTCACAGCCTGCAATCTTAGGAAAATAGGCAAGCACATTGGTTAATGCTGTCTTAGACGTTCTTTGCCTGTAGAATTGGTGACTAAAGACCACTGCCGCTGTGTTGCATCAAACACAGATGTCTTCTGGTATAGCCCCAGGCTGACCAAAGCCTTGTAAATGGATCCGGTAAATAGAAACTGAATGAAGCCCTTTGCGTATATATATACATATATGTGCGTGTGTGTGTGTGTGCGTGCGCATGTGTGTGTGTGCATATGATTGTGTCTGTGTTGGTGTGTTTATGTCCCTGTAACTTAGGCCAAAAGAGTCCAACAAAATAAATATCAGGTTTAAAACAAACAAACAGAAAAAAATAGGCGCAGGAGTGGCTGTGTGGTAAGTAGCTTGCTTACCAACCACATAGTTCCGGGTTCAGTCCCACTGCGTGGCACTTTGGGCAAGTGTCTTCTACTTTAGCCTCGGGCCGACCAAAACCTTGTGAGCGGATTTGGTAGACGGAAGCTGAAAGAAGCCCGTCGTATATATATATATATATATATATAT
>NC_069002.1:3264989-3266173 GCF_001194135.2 Octopus bimaculoides | reverse complement strand
TGTGTGTGTGTGTGTGTGTGTGTGTGTATTTTGTGTGTTTGTGTTTGTCCCCCCAACATCTCTTGACAACCGATGCTGATGTGTTTAGGTCCCCGTAACTTAGCGGTTTGGCAAAAGAGACCAATAAAATAAGTACTAGGCTTACAAAGAATAAGTCCTGGGGTCGATTTGCTCGACTAAAGGCAGTGCTCCAGCATGGCTACAGTCAAATAACTGAAACAAGTAAAAGAGTAATTAGATAGTGGGTTTGATTCGTTGGAGTAAAAATTCTTCGAGGCACTGCTCCAGCGTGGTCATGGTCTAATGTCTGGCAGAAGAAAGATAAAAAAAAAAAACACATGGAAGCACAGACTGGGCAAAATTGGTCAATATCTGTCGGGTGGTGAGCTGGCAGAATCATTAGCACACCGGGTAGAATGCTTAGCGGTATATTGCCTGCCGTTATGTTCTGAGTTCAAATTCCACCAAAGTCGACCTTGCCTTTTATCCTTTCAGGGTCAATTAAATAAGTACCAGTTACACACTGGGGTTGGTGTAATCGACTTAATCCCTTTGTCTGTCATTGTTTGACCCCTCTATATTTAGCCCCGCGCCCCGTGAGCAATAGGGTGATAAAGAAACAAATATCTGTAGCGTTCTATGACTTTCTAATTAAGGACAGATTAGTCACCGATTGACTTATTAACTTAGATAAAATACTGACAAATGAGAAGAAAGATAATTTGGTTTACTCTGCTTAAATAATGTAAATAAGAACCAAAAAATGTTCTTTGACTTGTTTCAGTCATTTGACTGCGGCCATGCTGGTGCACTACCTTAAATAGTTTTAGTCGAAGAAATCGACCCCAGGACTTAGTCTTTGTAAGTCTAGTACTAGTTCTATTCGTTGGCGGTGGGGGCGGGGAGGGGACAAACACAGACACAAAGACACACACACATAAATAGGCATGGCTGTGTGGTAAGAAGCTTATTCCCAATCACATTGTTCTGGGTTCAGTCCCACTCTGTGGTACCATGAGCAAGTATCTTCTACTATAACCTTGGGCCGACCAAAGCCTTGTGGGTGGATTTGGTAGAAGGGAACTGAAAGAAGCCCATCATATATATATATATATAGAGTCAACCTAGCTAAAACCAAAATCCTAATAAGTAGGAAGGTAGATAAAACACAAACCCCTTCAGGT
>NC_069002.1:3262690-3264117 GCF_001194135.2 Octopus bimaculoides | reverse complement strand
GGCACATAAAAGACACCATTTCGAGCGTGGCCGTTTTCGTGCGGGTGACACGTAAAAGCACCCACAACACTCTCTGAGTGGTTGGCGTTAGGAAGGGCATCCAGCTGTAGAAACTCTGCCAAATTAGACTGGAGCCTGGTGTTGCCATCCGGTTTCACCAGTCCTGTCAAATCGTCCAACCCATGCTAGCATGGAAAGCGGACGTTAAACGATGATGATGATATATATATATATATATGCATATCTGTGTTTGTTCCCCACCATCACTTGACAACCGATGTTGGTGTGTTTATATCTCTGTAACGTAGTTCGGCAAAAGAGATCGATAGAATAAATACTAGGCTTACAAAGAATAAGTCCTGAGGTTGATTTGTCCAACTAAAGGCGATACTCCTGCCAAATGACTGAAACAAGTAAAAGATACTTGCCCAAAGTGCCACGCAGCAGAACTGAACCCTGATCCTGTTTCTTGGGCTGCGATGAAGAAGTAACCAAACAACACCCATGAACATTTAACACAAGTTTTCTTATTGCACATAAAGACAGAGTTGGTCTTTTACAAATCACAACAGAAATAATTACATAGTTGGAGAGAACTACTGCTAAGAGTTTATGGCAAGCTATTGATACAACATGCAGCTTGCCTAACACAACTGGGAACTATTGGTATATATCTGTGGCAATGGAAGTTCCTCTCATCTATCTGCATCATTTATCTTTGCTGTTTTCCTGGGTCATCTGGCTAGTAAAAATGCATGCCAAACGGTTTTTAGAGGGGACTGGAATTCAAATTCTAAACTGATTAGTTGGTTAATGGACCAGTCATGTGAAACTATAGTGATTTATTCATGATGTCTGACTGCCTATCCAGAGATTCAGTTTCGAATTACTGCTACAATCTACTTCAGTCTGGTACCCAAATACTGCTAGGTGAACAATACTTCACTGTGGTACCTACATACAGCCAGGTGGACTGTGCCTCACTCTGATAACCTATATACGGCAAGGTGGCTTGTATACCAAAATGGTACCTGTACACAGTTAGCTGGGCTGTACCTCCATCTGGTGATACACTAAGCTAGTTTGACTGTTACACTAAAATTCCCACCTAATGACTGAACGAAATGATGTGGGACAATTGTTCCTACTTAGGTTAGACACGCAACATGTTGCTGTGTCAATAACTTGCCATAAACTCCAAGCAGTACCTCTCTCTCACTGTGTAATTCCACCCCACCCAACCAAAAAAAAAAATATTGTTGGAACCACAAATCCAATCTTGGAACTAAACGCAAAAGTAGACCTGTGCTTACCCAAAGATATTCAGGATATGATCCATCCGGATGTTTAAAAAATTTTTAAATTTTATTTCAGGAACGTATTCAATGTGTTTCACTTCTAAAAAATAGTAGAGTGGAATTTCTAGC
>NC_069002.1:3261942-3262409 GCF_001194135.2 Octopus bimaculoides | reverse complement strand
ACACACACACACACACATGTATATATATACATATACACATACTGAGAGAGAGAGGGAGAGAGGGGGGGGGAGAGAGAGTGTGTGTATCTTCCATAAGAACTTCCTCCAAGAGTGGAGCATGCGTATTACACTCAGCGATCACCGTTTCGTCGTATTGCGCATGCGTGCCTCGCTCTTTTCCCGGACTCTTGGAATATAAACAATATCACAGCGAAGAGGTGTATATAACATTTATATATATATATATATATATCTATCTATCAAACTAAAAATATACACACTCACACATATATATACATATACAAATAAGTGTATGATTGAATATACATATATACATACATACAAACACACACACACACACACATATATATACATATGTGTATATATATATATATATATATATATATATATATATTATTGAGATCTCTTTTAAATCCTAATTTGGTGACCGGTGTCTTTTCGGATTC
>NC_069002.1:3257805-3261932 GCF_001194135.2 Octopus bimaculoides | reverse complement strand
GAAAACTTACTGTTTCGGTAAAAGACTAACTCTCTTCCGCCCTCTCTCTCTCTCTCACACACACACACAACACTCATTACGTTCCGAGTTCGAATTCCACCGATGTCGATTTAGATTTTCATCCCGTCGGGGTCGATAAAACAAAGTACCAGACATGCACTGGTGTCGATGTAATCGACTTGACCCTCCTCTAGAACTGTTAGCCTCGTGCCTAAATTTGAAATAATATATATATATATATATAATTTAATAAGATATATAATGCACACTTTATAGTTTGCTTGGTTACAATATGCTCGCTCACTTGTTAGAAGCAAGAGATCGATCTTCCTCAAATTACATCCCTTTTCACTGTAACCCCCCCCCCCAAATGGCATGGAAATATTGGATCAATAAACCCTAGATGTGTCTGCATAAAAGACATCTCTCTCGTGATTGCAACGCCTTTGTTATCAATAAAGCTGGATCGGGACAGACCCAGCTTAAACGATCCATACGCATGATTCTATATGTTAAAACACGCGCTCATATTTATACGTAACATGAGTGACTATATATGCTAACACACACAAGCATGTACATGGGTATAAATACACACACGCACACACTAACACGCCCACACATACATTTGTACTCGCACACGCCATTATAGACTAATACAGGTACACACATAAATGTGGTATTTACGGTTTTCACATGTTCGTTCCCATACGACACACTTCAGTAACAATTATAATACATGAAACATACACACACACACGTAGGCAGTTTTGCTCAGTCGTCTGATTTGCTAGAAATAGCAGCAAAACTCCCTCAAATTTCCCCCTTTTCTTTCGCCATCAGACCAACGAACGACATTCCCGATGACTTCTTTGAAACGCTTTCGTCTTAAATAGGAGAAACGTGGGCAAATAGAACGGGATGGTCATCATTGGCGTTCGTTGATCTGTTTGGATCTAGGTTGTCCTGGGACTAAGTAACCACAATAACACACACTGCTTGTTTATCGATGACCATTCAGCCCCATATACCGATCAAAGCCACGCATGCATGTGTCACCTCTCCGTGGTCGCTTGACCTACGAGAAGTGGCAGTCAAGTCTCTGTTAAGTTACACTATGCCGTCATTAAAAAATGAAAACAAAAGCAAAGAATACATTGGGTTATGTAGTTCTCGAAATAAATCTGAAATAAAAGATGCGTTGGTCATGGCTGGGATGTCTTTGGTTACAGGTCTACTGGATCGCGGTTGACTTTGGGTTACGATAACAACAACACGTACACTACAAATGATAAAACTCGACTGGACATGTCGCTGTCAACAGCTTCAAAACAATTTCCATACATCCTTTCCTGCAAACCATCAATAATGCCTCTACTTGGTCATTCGATTTGCTAGAAATAGCAGTCACTTCAAAAGCCATACTCGCCTTAAACAGGAAGAACCATGGCAGATTAGAAAATGCAGCCTGGTGTATATATAATACTTTAAAAAAATATAAATCGGGACGGTCAGTTGATTAGGGGCTGATCAGGGGCACTAAGCAACATTCATGATGCTGGTCATGCTTTGCCTAATTTGTTTTGCCCACAAGTCTGTCTCCCCCCTCTCTGGTATATTTCTTAATTTCATCTCATTCTCAACATATGGATTATCTAACTCTTGACCTGAGACTCTCTTATTGGCATTTGGGACGTGTGTGTGTGAAATTGAAGGATCTTGGACGTTGGCTTATGAGGAATTAGCTACGAATATTCTGTTGTTTTTGTAAAAAGTTTTTTCCTGCTGTGTTTTCGTTAAATTTTGTGTGTGTGTACTGGGACATACAAATACTGAAGTTGGTGTCCAAGTGAGTGACCTCCGGTCTTTGTTAAGGCACCCCTGTAGGAGAAGCCTAGTTCATATATAAGACCTCTGCTCCACTGAGCCAGATATCTTGCACTTGACTTGTCTACTGGTTTCTTGGTATTGCTAATGAGTGTCATTGTGGTGTTGTACAAGCTGTACTTAACCTCAAACCTTTGTGTGCAAAATTTACAAATGCTTTTGTTAAATCGTTTCGATTGCTATTAATGAGAACATGCTTCTTTACCTGTATTTAAAGGTAATCTCTTGTTGTCTTTTACAGAAGCAGTTATGTAGCATTCCAGCCGTGGCAGCCATAAATGGGAACTGAAGAATGTGTCTTAGTACAAACCAAACTAAACTGAGGAGATTATTAACCACTGACTGGACTTGGTGGTGCTTACCAAAAACACAAGCCTAGGACGGTGAAAAATATATGAAAGAAAAGAGCTATTTTAAAAAGACGAAACTGAAAATTCCACAGAAAAACAGAACAAAAGTAAAAAAGCAATAATAACAATAATAAATATATTTGTGAATTGACTGTGGAATATTTTCAGATTTGAAGTGGTAACCATGATGATGGCAGATAACCGAGATGATGATGAACTTAGCATTCCAAGAGCAGCTTTGAACAAAATGATCAAAGAACTTGTTCCAAATATCCGTGTAGCGAATGACTCCCGCGAATTGATACTCAATTGTTGTACGGAATTTATTCACCTTGTCTCGTCAGAAGCCAATGAAATCTGTAACAAACAGACAAAGAAAACCATTTCACCGGAACATGTACTGGCAGGTATGTACGACTCTACTTTGGCTGTTTCATGACTGTATCTGATGGGATGGTTTATTTTAGACCATTTTAAAAAGCCGGAAGTTTGTATCATAGAGTCAGAAGTGGTCTCGGGGCAGGTTGGTACTGAAAGGATCCAAATTCTCAAAGGAGTCCCTATCATGGCAATAGTCCAAGAATAGAAGAATGATAAAATGTAAACTTCTGACCAACTGACCATGTATTTCTTGTGAATTTTTTTTTAGCATTGGACAGTGTATTTCTAACTAGATTTACTGATTTTTTTTCCATCCCTCCCTCCATCCATTTTCTCTGGTAGGGTCAGATGTCTCCATAGACACTCATTAGAAACAACAGTCATTACACTTTCTGGTTGGTTTCCCAAGACTGACCAACTGAGATTATGGATATTGTCCAACCATCTCATTCTTGGTCGATCCTTAGGTCTCCCCCATCAATGCAACTTGCTGACTGACTTTTATGTAATTCTTGTGGGGTTTTTTTTTTAGCATTGGACAGTCTTGGATTTAGTTCTTACAAAGAAGATGCTGTCGCTGTGTTAGAGGAAGCCAAGGCAGTTGCTGCTAAGAAACGGAAAGGAAGCTCACGTCTTGAGAACCTTGGCATTCCAGAAGAAGAACTTTTACGTCAACAGCAGGAATTATTTGCCAAAGTTAGTGGGTTTTCCTTCTTTTTTTTAAATTTTTATTTCAAAAATGTTTTATTTTACCTTTTTCTAAATTCATCACCACCACCATTATCATCGTCGTCACCACCACCACCACCACCAATTATATATATAATTATTTGTTTTTGTTTGTCTTCTAGGCTCGATTGGAACAACAGCAGATCGAACAGCAACAACGACTGCAAGTGCAGAATGCGCTGCAACAGCAACAACAACTGCAGCTGACACAGAAGACTATGGCACAATCAACAGACAGTCGAGAAGATGATGATGATGATGACTACTGTTAATTAAAAAAAAAAGGGGAAAAACAAACAAACAAACAAACCCACAGACAGGGAATGTCCCTTCCACCACCATCACCGCCACCACCAACACCACCACCACCACCTTGTAATATTGACATAATCAGCAACAGACATTGATGATGACAACGATGATGATGATGACGATGACGATTCATTTTTATTATTTTTATTAGTGGCGAGCTGGCAGAATCGTTAGCACACCAGGCAAAATGCTTAGCGGTATTTCGTTCGTGTCTACGTTCTGAGTTCAAATTCCGCTGAGGTCGACTTTGACTTTCATCCTTTCGGGGTCGACAAATTAGGTACCAATGAAATACTGGGGTCAAGATAATCTACTTATCCACTCACCCCAAATTTCAGGCCTTGTGCCTTTTGTAGAAAGGGTTATTATTATTATTATTATTATTATTATTATTAAGCCAAATAAAATGTTCCATCTGACATACAGTCACTATCAAGAAATAGTGATGATGATGATGATGATGATGAT
>NC_069002.1:3240457-3257285 GCF_001194135.2 Octopus bimaculoides | reverse complement strand
ATTATTATTATTTTTAACTCTACTTGCCTTAACTCTCATGTCTATTTAAAACATCATCATCATCATTATTGTGATGATCTTTCTCCTCATCAATCTTCTTTTTACTCATTTCCATTTCAATTGCTCATAGAAATAAATTTATTATTATTATTATTATTATTATTATTATTATTATTTTTATGAAGGTGGCGCGCTGGCAGAATCGTTAGTGTGCCGGGAGAAATGCTTGGCGGTATTTTGTCCGCCATTAGGTTTGGCGTTCGAAATCCGCCGAGGTCGACTTTGCCTTTCATCCTTTCGGGGTCAATTAAATAGACACCAGTTGCACACTAGGGGGTCGATGTAATCAACTTAATCCCTTTCCCCAAATTTGAGGTCTTCTGGTAAAATTTGAAACCATTATTATTATTATTACTAGCATAAGGTGTCCAGCTGGTGGAATCATTAGTGTATTGTATTTTACTCTCGTTTGGCACAGCAGCTGCGGGCTGGAAGAGATCTTGTGGTAGGTTCCGCACCAGATGGTTGTACGTGATTGTGGAAGATTTCCAGAGGCCTGACATCACGCTGGAGGATGCAGAGGGGCTGGCATGGGACCACCAGGAATGGAGAACACTGGTGGGCCTGGTTGGATCTACACATGATGACATCTCTGACACAACTAACCTGGCTTGAACCCAACCTCATCAAGTAAGAGCATAAAACGAAGCATGTATGTATAAACACTCTTTTATTTCTTTTACATGTTTCAGCCATTTGACTGCGGCCATGCTGGAGCACAACTTTCAGTCGAAGAAATCGACTCCAGGACTTACTCTTTGTAAGCCTGGTACTTACATGATCGAAGGGGGTCTTTTCCATTTTTACACAAGACAAGCAAAAGAATTAAGAGAGATTTGGCTGCTATTTCTAGCAAGTTGAAAGACAACCTAGATGCTTCCTCCTATTGACTTATTTTCAACCAAGAATGTGTAGTAGTCCCTGACCTCACCCAGGAGAGAACAGTCAGAAAATTATACAATAGCAAAGTATTTCAATTTTAATTACTGTTCACAAGCAATTAACTTTGCCTTAATTAAAACTACTGTATAATCATTTTTTTCATTATTGTTTCTTCCTATTGTTGATATTTGTCATTAGGCACACGGATGTGGGGTAAGAAGTGCCCTTCCCAACCACATGGTTCCGGGTTCAGTCTCACTGCATGGTACCTTGGGCAAATGTCTTCCACTATAGCCTTAGGCCAACCACTGCCTTGTGGGTGGATTTGGTAGATGGAAACTGAAAGAAACCTGTCGTGTGTATGTATATATATACATATATATATATATCGTGAGACTCTGTCGGTTATGACAAGTGTTCCAGCTGATCTGTTCCTGGTGTACTCTTATCAGACGGATAGACATGATGGGTTTACTGGGCTTTATATATTTGTACGCCAGCATCACTTTGATGGCATGTGCTGCCCTCTCACTCAATAATAATAATAATAATGATGACAATGATGACAGTTTCAAATTTTGGTAGAAAGGCAACAGTTTTTGAAGGAATCAGAGTAAATTGATTACTCTGAGACCAGTGCCCATTGACCCCTTGATAGAATGAAAGGCAGAAGTTGACCTTGGCAGCATTTGAACTCAGAACATAGATACGTAATTAGTTAATTATAATTGATTGCAGAATCATGGAGGTTATGCATTAATTAAATAATTGCTGGGAGGAGGAGTAGAGTACTGACCTTGATGCTATGCTCTGATATTCAACAGAGGAGGGTAAGCATCTTCTGTATTAATAATTGAACCAGTGGAAGGAGGAGGGTAAGCATCTTCTGTATTAATAATTGAACCAGTGGAAGGAGGAGGAGGAGGAGGCTAATGATTCTTGAAGGTCATACAATGTAGTGATATATGGTTAGTTTAACCCTTAAGCATTCGGCTTATGTTACAAATGCAATGCTTATTTGTTCACATTAGTTGGAATTGACCTTGCATTACCTCATAGCTTTGAGATTTCAATGATATCATCATCATCACCATTTAATGTTCATCTTCTGTGCTAGGCTGGTTTGAACATAAAACAAGTTGAAGAATGTCTCGGCCTGATATGGACAGTTTAATCCTTCAGCACTCTGGATACTCTGCCAAATGAAATGCTTGTATTGTGGGGATAATAGTAATAATGGTACACCCTTAGACTGAGGTGGACCAAGGAAAACGTTGAGGGGAGATATTAGTGAATGATTACCAATCCAGGAAAAAACATTATAAGCTCTCTGTCAGTACACTAGAAATGACCGATGCCAGTAGCATCAATTTTTCTAAACCGATCAATGGAATGGTTGAGTAAATCTATCAATAATGAACCGATGATGACCACTGGAAACAGCTGTAAGTCAAACTTACTACAATAGAGGAAAATATGTAACAACCATTATTTATGCCATGTCACATGTTGAGCATGTGAACCGAATAACAAGTGTGGCAGGAAGTTTGCTTTCCAGCTGCATGGTCCCAAGTTCAATCTCACTGCATGTCACCTTGAGCAAATATCTTCTACTATAGAACTGGGCAGATCAAAAGCTTCTGAGTGGATTTGGTAGATGGAAACTGAAAAGAAGCCTGTTGAATATGTGTGCGTGTGTTACTGTCTCCTTGATAGCTGTAAACAAGCGTCACCATCATGCAAGATGTGTTTCTTTGCTTCCAATCTTCTGTAAAAACATGTCTGGCCATGAGGGAACTATCCCCTTGCTTAGAAACAGGTGAGGGTTGGTGACAGGAAGGGCATCCAGCTGCAGAAATTCCACATAAACAATGTTCCATCCGACCCATGCAAGCATGGAAAAAGTGGACGTCAAAATGATGATGATGATGTACATACTACAAAAGATAACAATTTAGTTTTTGTAAATGTTGTAAATTCTTTATAGATATATATATTTATTATTCAACACAAAAAAAATATTTAGAAGGATACATAGAGATTTACACATACATTTTTACATATATTATTTATACATGCCTTAGATATATATACACACGTTTAGAAGATAACATTATTACTTATACATACATAGACATATATATTTGTGCTTGTGTTAGATATTGCGCACTTTTATACATTCAGAGTCATCTTCATCACCAGGGTAGGCTGTGTAGATAGAGTTAAAACTAAACAAATTTGTCTCAAAGCAAACATTAGCCATGTTTTTATAAATAGAAAGGAAAAAACCCCCCCAACTTATTTTATATATGTAACAATTTACATACACACGCATGCGCATACATACATAACTACCTACCAACACTCATATACACACACACACACACACATAACAACCCTCATGTTTATCTTTAGTCAAATTAAATTATGAAACATGTAATTACAACATCCTGCTTTCTGATCAAAACACACACACACCTATATATACACATACATCCATGTGTGTGTGCACGTGTGTATATATATATATATATATATATAGATAGATAGATAAATAGATAGATAGATATATAGATAGATAAATAGACAGATAAGTAGATAGATAGATATATAGATAGACACACAGGTAGACAGATAGATAGGTAGACAGACAGATAGGCAGACATACATACATACATAGATAGATAGACAGACAGACAGATGGCTGGTGGGCCAAAAGTCATGCACAAAATAACTTCAATATGATCTGAAATTGTCAAGGACATGCCTCATTTTTTTTTTCAAATTGACTAACATAAATAAAATAATGATGACTACACACATTCTTGTACATGATAAACAAAATGATTAATAACGTAATATAAATAAAATACCAAATATTTTGGTGTGTCACTTTTGACTCACCGTGTGTGTTTAGTCAATTCAAATAAATGAATAGAATTAACGGACAAGAACATGTGCACAAGGAATGTATTAGCTTGACACTTGGTGAAAAGAGAGTTTGACATCTATAAGAGTTGTTATATCAAGACAAATACCTCAGTAATTTGACTGTTGACACTGTATATACATTTATACATTGAGTATGATACAGGGATGGCTATTTTATACATATATAGTGCAAAAATAATATATAGACACACATATATATACATGTGGTCAGTGCCAGGTCTGCCTGACTAGCTCCTGTGCCGGTAAAAAGCACCATCCGAACGTGATCGATGCCAGGCCCGCCTGACTGGTTCCCGTGCCGGCGGCATGTAAAAAGCACCATCTGAACGTGGCCAATGCCAGCACCACCTTGACCAGCTTCTTACCACACAGCCACATCTCTTCCTATAATCTTATAGTTTCACGGTTTCAATGATGCAATTGTTTATTTTTAGAATGACGTTGTAGGGTAGGCGTGAGAGGCCAAATCTCGCTGATATGAACGTTAAAAAAAGTAGAATATTTGAGACAGATGTGATTGGCTTACATGCTTAAAAAGTTAATGATGGAAGTCGAAGCTTTGAGAGGCATCCTCATTAAAGACTTATATGTAAGATTAAGATTAAATAAATATTAAGAAGGATAAACAAACATAAGTGATACAAATAAATAATAAAAATCAAAAAAATATTTTCAAAAATATAAAATTAAACAAGTTTTTTTTTTCCATTTAGAATATGAATATAGGAGCACTGACATGAAAAATAGTCTTTATTAATGTGGCCCAAAGCTTGGAGATGTGTTGTTAACCCTTCTGATACCAACCTGGTTGAAATCACCTCTGGCTCTGTAGTACAAATATCTTGCTTTCCTAAGTTTTGAATTAAAATCTTCCACCAAACCTTAGTAACAATTTATGTTCCTAACATTTGCTTAATGATAACGAAGTTATTTTATTAAATTCTTTGTTATTTAAAATTAATTGAAAGAAATACAGAGCGTCTCAAAATAAATATGGTAACAAAAGGGTTAAATATTAAAAAAAGGATAAACAAAAATGGGTGATATAAACAAATAAGAAAAATCAAAAAATATTTTCAAAAATATAAAATTAAACGAGTTTTTTCCATTTAGAATATGAATATAGAAGTATTGACATGAAAAACAGTCTTTATTAATGTAGCCCAAAGCTTGGCAACATGTTGTTAACAAAGAATTATGTAAAATGAAAAATAAACATTGGTTTCATATTTCAGCACAAAGCCAGCAATCTTGGGAGAGTGGGGAAAGTTGATTACATTGACCCCAGTGAAGAAAAATTGCAAAAGTTTTTCTAAGGGAAAATATTAAAAAAAAATTATAAAATAAATAAGGGGGAGGGGTGTTGACAATAAGCCAAAATATAAAATAAATGAAAAACAAAAACAATTTTAAAAAAGAAAAGGGAAAATATGTTCAACTAAAAGTATTGAATTCCTTCATAATTTAGGAGAAAGAAAGAGTGGCAGGAATGGTTGATTAAATTGACTTTACTCTGACCTCAGGAAATTACTGGTACTTTGTGTCAACTTCTGCAAGGAGACAAGTAGAGTTTACTACTTATTCTTTAGATCTGCTAGAAATTGCAGCCAAATAACCCTCACATCATATCTTACTGTTTGTCTTAAAAAGGAAGGATACATTAAGACAATATAGCCCTAGATATACTATGGTTGAATAAAAGGCAGGATGGTCAGACTTGGAACAATTTTGATCATACAAAGGTTTCCAGTTCAATTCCAAGTGTCAATTTTTATTTTTAAATGGCATTGCTTCAGTGTGGCCACAGCCTTTGGGTTGGAACACACAAAGGAATACATCTGTTAGTCTGAGGTATACAATGTCTAGATATAAGACAAGATGGTCTTAAGTGGAATACTTTTGATCATAATTCTACTGGATCAGATCTAACCCGGGGTTAAACAACAAGGAAGGTAAAGTTCCCTTCTCGACTCATAAGGGTCAGTTTCCCTGATTTTCCTGGTGGATAAATTCCCCACCTGGATGGGACTCCAGTCCCTTCCAAGATTAATTCATTTTTTCCAGTTGAGTGGACTGGGGCAATGTGAAATGAAGTGTCTTGCTCAAAAACACAATGCATCACCCTGTCCAAGAATTGAAACCACAATCTTACGATCATGAATCCAACACCCCTAACCTCAAAGCCACACACCACAAACAAGGACTTGTTGTATAATGTAGTCCTAGATATGTTTTTTTTTTTCCTTCTAGGTATATCTTGGATTAAATTGTCCAATGTGACCTTTATTTTTTAAGATTAAGACATGATTTGAAATAACTTGGCTGATTTAACCAGCAGGTCCTGTGACCACATAAAACCCACCCCACAAACAGATTGTTGTTTTCTTGTGTGATCTTCCATTAGAAAAACATAACAACAAAAAAACCTAACCAATAAGAAATAAGAAACAATCGTTTATTGGTGGGATGGGAGCAGGGGAAATAGCATGGGGGGGGGAGTGATACCACCCACTTTGGGAACCACTGGTCTAAAATGTGTGTTGTGACACAGCCTATATTATGTGCAGACTCTAATACAAACTATATTTTATGCCATGTATGTGAGGTGACATGCCCTATGTTTTGTGACATATGGTGCGAAACGCATATATACATATCTTGCGATATGGTGTGACATGGCCTGTATTCCTTGCAGTGTAGTGTGACACAAAATATAATCTATACAGAGGCAAAAACTTTAATTACATCAACACACACTTCTATCAGCACAATTTTACAATAAATCTAAACTGCATAATTTGTACTGTGACAGAGGCTTTATTAGCTTACACTGTACTGTGACAGGCTGTAATATAGTTTATACTGTACTGTGAAAGAGGCTTTGATAAGGAGTATACAGGAATATTGAGAGATTTTAATATGAAATATACTGTGAAAAGCTGTAACTGGCACAGTGTGACACAAGATGTAACTAGCACAGTATATCACAAGCTGTAACTAGCACAGTGTATTGTGAGCTGTAACTAGCACAGTGTAACACAAGCTGTAGCTGGCATATTACAACACAATCTGAAACTAACAGTAAATTTGATCTTTGTAACAAAGCTGTATCAAATAATTTTTGTGTCACGTACACATGGTTTTAATGAATGCATTGTGCCATGATGTTCAATGATGTGGTCCAGCACAGTGGCACACATTCCCATCCCTTCTCTACCCCCACACTACTTCCCAGTCATAAACTACTATAATGTGACATATAAGACTTAAAATACATGTACAGGATTTGTTCAGTTTTGTTTTTGGAATTATATGAAAGACTGAGAGCAACAAAAGCTGAATTAAGACTAGATTTTTGAAAGAGAGACATCATTCTTTCCATACAAACATCTGCAGATATACATAAATATATTTTCTTTTTTAGGAACAGCGGGTCTCAAAGCACATAAAGCTAAAGATTATAGCGGCCTTTGACTTTTTTCTATCTAAGAGGAATGTTGCAACCCATCATTTACATGCTGTTATCACTGTTCCAAATCTGAATTATTTCTTGTTCTCCTTGAAGGTTTATAAATTCTTCTGATGTCAACAACATATATATACATACAGATATTTATACACACAGACATGGACATATGCATAGATTAACAGAAATATTAAGCAAGTTAAAGAATAACAGCAGGTAATAACAAACAAAAATATATAAAATGATACAGATCAGACAATAACAACCAGAACAATACCAAAATGCATGTGTGTGTGTATATATATATATATATATATACATTCATAGTTTTCTTTTATTTGTGTGTTTGCAAGGCTACCAATGGTTTCATGCTAGGAGGTCTTCACAATTGTTCAAGCATGTCACATGGAAGTGTTGCTACTTGTCTCCATTTTTGAATGGGAATACCACTTCACATGAACCCATCTCTAGCCTTGTTAACCCACAAATGAATATTTATCCACCAATGCAGTGTTGAACACTCATTCTCACAGTTTGATATTAGCATGTATATATATATATATATATATATATATATATATATATATATATATATATATATATATATATATATATATATACATACATATATTTGTGGGTGGGAGAAACTGACTGGTGTTCTTCAGAGTCGCTGGTAATATCGATAGTCAATGGTGTTACCAAGGCAGGGACTGATGAAAAACAAGTAACCGTCTTTGACTAGAGTGAAAAAGGAAGCCCATCCTTCTCGGTTTGGTACCAGTTCGGTTCCTTCTGCTGAGTAGACAATTCTTTTATAGAGAACTCCTGAAGATAGGAGAAAAAAAAAATAAAGATGAATGGTAAAACAAAAAAAGATTAAAAACATACAGTTCAGAAAATAGGAGGTTTATACATGTTCATTGAGAAAATATATACCCACAATTATTCTCGAACACATATACGCACAAAACTAACCTGCATGTGTGTGTGTGCATATATTCTTTTATTCTTTTACTTGTTTCAGTCATTTGACTGTGGCCATGCTGGAGCACTGCCTTTAGTCAAACGAACTGACCCCAGGACTTATTCTTTGTAAGCCTGTACTTATTGTACGGGTTTCTTTTGGCAAACTGCAAGTTATGGAGATTAGCTATATATGGGAACTTAAAGATAGGGGTATTTACTATAATTTACACTGGAAAATATCATCATTATCGTTTAACGTCCGCTTTCCATGCTGGCATGGGTTGGACGGTTTGACTGAGGACTGGTGAGCCAGAGGCTGAACCAGGCTCCAATCTCATCTGGCAATGTTTCTACAGATGGATGTTATATATATATATATATATATATGTATGTATGCATGTATGTATGTATAGTAGTCCCTACTAATGTCAGCAATGAAAGTCTGCTTACCTAAAGAAAGGTATATGAATAAGATTGAGAAGAACACGATGACTATGTAGGATCCAGGACTGAAGGAATTGTGAGGTGTGGTACAGCCCCCTGGACATGCACAGACAGACTGCAGTAACAGGGAGAGGGATTGGTTAGCTTCTCTGGACTTGATCACACTCAGTTGGTCGACGGGGCTGCACTGGAGGTACACATGAGTTTTGAACAGTTGATCTGAAAGGAAACAAAAATTAAAAAGAATGAATAAATACATACATATCTATATATATGCTCTTATTCTTTTACTTGTTTCAGTCATTTGACTACGGCCATGCCGGAGCACTGCCTTTAGTTGAGCAAATCGACGTACCAATGCTTCTGCCAGCTTGCTACCTTAATGACAACAACAACAGTAATGATAATGATAAAGTCATAATAATAATAAAATTGGTCAGCTGCAACTTAAAGATTGATAAAACAGCTGGGAATTATAATCTCTGATCTGAATGTGTGCATGTATGTATGTGTTTCAATGCATATATGCAAGTGTGTGTGTGTGTATTGTATGTACACGTGTGTATATATATATATATATATATATATATATATATATATATATATGTATGTATGTATGTACACAAACATAACAGCTGAGTGCTCTACCATTAAGCTAAACACACACGCATGCAATCATAAGGACAAAACAGAAGTAAAAATGAAAAACAATTTTCAAATGCATACTTAATCCTTCAAACATGTTCACATGTACAGACTGGATAAATACACACACACACACACACGTCTTTAAGAAATATGTTGAATCACGTAAAGTAATATCAATACAATATGGAGGTGACCTTATTTAAAAGCAAAACAAAACAAAACAGACACATCTGTGTGTGTGTGTAAGAAAAATGCATATATGAGAAAGAGACTACCTGCCTATATGTGCAACATACTACATATGTGTAAGAGTAAGGTACTTAAGATACACGTGGCCATGCTGGAGCACCACCTTGAAGAATTTTAGTCGAATGGATTGATCCCAGTACTTGTTTCTTCGATTTGTTTCTTTGCTGAACAATATTGTGGTAGTTACTGTGAGAGAAACGCTCAGATTAGCTTTAGGGGCCAAAATGTACTCTTGCTTATGACATGAGTGCATTTTGCCCCAAAAAGCCAGTCTGAGAGTTTCTATCATGGTAACTACCACAGTATTATTTGTTCTAATACAGTGGTTCTTGACCAGGGTCCATACGGCCCCTAAAGGTCCGTATACGATTTTGGGGGATCCACACAGCGAAATAGTAAATTGAGGATCCACAATAGTAATTTAAGGGCTCCTGAAAAAATTTTGCTTTAGATGTATGTATTGCAGAAACAGCTGGGTTTCTTTCTCTAACATTTTACATGATTCAACCTACACAAGTTAATGTGTGGGAAACAAAATAGGGATTTTGAAAGAAGTTTCTATAAAACCAATTTTTAAACATCGAATGGTTATAGGGGTCCACCAGAATAAAATAATAATCAAAAGGGTCCATAGATAAGAAACGGTTGAGAACCCATGTAATAGAATTTCCATTTCTAAATGGGGATAAATATTACTTCTCTGTATTAATACTGCTTCTGCTGTGAAAACGAGGTGGTGTCAAAGAGTTCCTGGATTAGATCTATGGCATGCCAACAGATAGCAGCACATGGTTGTGTGTGCAGTGAAAGCTGGCAGTGACCTTCACGAGGGGCAGTGTGTTGAGTGACATCGTTGTTTACTTTGCAAGTTGTGAAATTTGTGTTTTTGCAGTCACATGTATGCTGTAGTCTGTGATTTTGTGTTTCCTTGTCTTGCCATCACATAATTGTTGTAAACAAATGTCATTCACTTCCGTTAATTCGTGAAATATATCTCGCCACAGGAGAAATATTACCTTGCTTGGAAATAGGTAAAGGTTGGGTGACGAGGAAGGCATTCCAGCTTTAGAAAATCCACCTCAATATTCCATCCGGCCCACGGTCATTAAAACGACGACGCATCAGTCATAAAGATAATGAAGACGATACGACATAGTCAGTCTGTTCACACACCTTTAACTAACGGTAGTTTCTAAGATATTTTCTACAAATAAAGAACCGTGGACTTTACAAACAGAATAAAACTTAGCAGCTATGAAACCATCACATAAGGTAAGCATGTTATTTCCCTCTACGAAAAATATTTATATTATCGTTTTATTTACGTTTATCTTTTCAAGCTTGCACAGTTTTGGAGGGCCTTCTGCTCTTAACTTTCCCTTTGTTACTTATTTTCTTCGAATGTCAGACTAATAATATACATTGTGGACGTCCCTTTGTCTTTCTTGTGTTTGTATTCGACGTAGTTTGTTTTTGATTTGCCTATATATATATACATGGGGGAAGGGAATCGTGTTTGTTTCTACAAGTTGTGTATTCGTGTATATGCAAAAATTATTCTATACACAGACATACATACGCATCTTCGTGTGTGTGTGTATATATATATATATATATATATACACACACACACACACAAACAAATATATATGTATCATCCTAGTTTTACACATTCACATTCGTGTGAGTTCGGACGTGAATATCTGTTTATGTGTGCAGTATGTATATACGTTGGTTGTATTTACCTGGAGACGTATAACTTATGAAGAATTTGCTGGATTCTTGGTCAAATTGGAACTTGGCTGACTTCGACTGACCCCTGTTTCTGTAGAAAGTGTTCTTGTCGGACACTTTGAAGACACACACAGCTGCATCTTTGCACTTATCGGAAACATCAGGACCCGGTGCCAACGTAAATCCAACGCAAGGGTTGTAGGCCACGGAGAAGGACTCGTTGAGAGCAATAACGAAACGTGGTTTACCGTTGAAGAAGGCGACATTCTTCAGATTTATCTCACCTGTTTCGTTGGCCATTCTGCATTTACAAGGGCCTAACTGCTGGCATAATTCTTCAACATCATCACTGGCATCTGCTCCTCTCACTGCAAACGATGACAGCGAAGATACGAGCAAGAACACCGTTGATACAAGCACCGAGAAATTCGGACGAGGTTTCGATTTGCTCCTCGATGACAAAGATATAGAGCAAGAATAATTAGAAGATGAAAGAACGGAATAAGGTGAAAAAATGTGGAATGATTGGAGATATCTGTCAAACATGATGCTCACAAAGCAAATCAAGCACCGTGTGACTCCCAGCCACCAATTATATGATAATATGCCGTCTGAATGATCTCCCTTGATAACATTTACTTCCTACGTTATTATCGTACTAACACGATCCCGTTCAATCTCAGTTCAATCCTGACTCAGAAGACCCTATTGGCAATAGCGTCCCAGCCATGACCACCCCGTCTTTTTAAGTTACTGTGTAACACTATATTAACCAATGTGTCCGTTTTTTTTCTTTTCTCTTTTTTTTTTTATAATTTTCACAAGACGGTACGGCATTAATTTGAGGAAGAACTGGCGATTATTTTAAGCTGGTCGAATAACCATGTAGAGGCTCTGTACTTGGCTCGTGCTACGAATACGCTGCGCACTTGAGCATGTTCATGTGTGAGTGTGTGCAAGTGTAAGTTTTCTGCCTACATATATGTATGCGTATGTGTCTATACGCATACCTACGCTTATATTTGTAAGGGACGACCGTGCGAACTCAAAAAGGAGATATGGTGACGAATGGAAAAACAGAGGACTCCTTTTATTTAAACGTGTCACACGGTCGAACACACAATTATATATCGATGGATGATATAGATGATATGTTATGCGACGATAACATAGATGACCAGTAATGAAAGACCACAACCGTATTAGATGAATAACAGAGATATTTATTGTAGCGTTAAAGATGTATGTCTGTGTGAGAGTGTGAATGCGACATATAAGAACATAATCAAAGACAGGCCGTCATACAAAGAAAAGTGTGTATGTGAGTGATACATGTGTGAGTTATTACAGCAGATAGAAAGTGTGAGTAAATGACACGTGAGCAATTATACCAGTTCGTTAGTACACTATAGGAAAAGTTCTGTATGTGAAAGTGAGGAGAGGCTGAGTGCGGCAGTGCTGATCACTAGTTGTGATGTCGTGGCATCGATGCCGGGCCGTGATTCTTGTTATACAGATGTTCGTCGCTGGCTGAGAATTTCTTGTCTGTTTATTTACCGTGGTGAAGCTGAGTCACCTAACAGAATCGAAGAGAGAGATGTGCCTCGGTAGTTTGGTGTAGTGTACATAGTAACTCGTGTTGACGCTGGTGGAGATTGTTGCTGGTTAGTAGTAATCGTAGAATCGTGTTGGTCATGACGATGATGCTGGATAGTAGTCGTAGACTCTTGTTGCTGATGTGGCGACGGCGGTGGTCATCATTGGCTGGACGAAGATGTTGAAGTGGTCGCTGGAACTGCTGCTGCTGTCGTGTGGTACACGGAACAGTTCCCAAAGAGAAACTGGACCGAGACCAATTTGGGGGGTATGAGTTGATCTATATATAGCGTTAAGAGGGCTCCAAATGCCTTAAGAATTTTACTCTATCACGTGACCTTATTAGGGGCCGTGATTGGTCAGTTTGCGTTCTGGCGGGAAAGGTTCGAAGAAGTTGCCGATTCGAATAATAATCAGTCACGTGATGACAAGGAATGGGTTCTCTACTACGCTCGCATTTATTTATATTTAAATGAGAAGATTGTATGTAATGGCGATAGTAGTTTTGTATCTAGTGACGATAGGTAGTTTCACTACATATTTATACACACACACATCTATCTATCTATCTATCTATCTATCTATCTATTACCTGGAATTCTACACCAATCAAAGAATCTTTCTGTGAGTCTGGTGTATTTGCATTAGCAGAAAGCTTAAGAAATATTCTTTCCTGATTGATAATCCCTTATTAATAATTTTTTATTGTGTTTGTGTGTGTGTGTGCGTGTTACCCTCACTGCTTGACAGCCAATATTGGTTTGTTTACATTCCCATAACTTAGAGAATGATAAAATAGATACCAGACTTAAAACAATAAGTACTGGAGTCATTTCATTTAACTAAAACCCATCAACGCAGCAACCCAGCATGGCCACAGTCGAATGACTGAAACAAGTCAGCTATGTTTGAATAAAGAATGAGATGGTCATATATGGAATGTCCTTATAATTACAAATCTGCTGGATCAGGGCTCACCTGGGTCTAAATAAAACAAAGAAAAAACAAAACAAAAGACGAAATGTGTATTTTTAAAAATATATTTATTTCTAAAGACCATAACTGTTTCTTTTCTCTTATTTTCTCTTTCTTCTTCAAATGAATAAACCAAAAAAAAAAAAAATTATAATGGATTGTAGTGCTGAGGTGGGGAGTTGTGGTAGGAGGAGGAAATGCATTGGAATAGAATGGAAAATAGGGGTGAGAGAACAAATGTATACATGAATGAATGCAATAGTTAAATAGATTTTATTATGCCATATTTCTCTTGTTATTTATAACTTTATATATTTACACACACACACACACACAAATGATAAGAAACCAATCAACCAATGTTTAGATAAAAATTGGTGGGCACTTGACTGGTTGATAACTTTTGTGATGCCTTCCCCTCAGAATTAAGTGATCAGAGAGAGACAAATGAATACTCAGCCAGCCAGCCAACCAGCCAGTCAGCCACCAGGTCAGCCAGCCACCACGTCAGCCTGCCAGCCAACCAACAGCCAACCGACAGCCAGCCATCCATCCAAATAGCCAGCCAACTAGCCATCCATCCAAATAAATAGCCAGTTAGCTAACTATAACAACAGCGAAAATTACATGAACAAAAAGAACAACAACAACAACCTATTTGGGGTGACATGTTTGGACGGCACCGAAGTGGATGGATATGTATGAATAAAATCCTTTCTAATCTGGGCATAAGGCCTGAAATTTTGAGGACGAGGTAAATTGATAACATCAACCCCAGTACGCAACTGGTACTTAATTTATCAACCCTGAAAGGATGAAAGGCAAAGCTGACCTCAATGGAATTTGAAATCAGAACAGAAAGACAGATGAAATTTCACTGATCATTTTGTCTGTGTGTCCAGCATGTTAATGATTCTGCTAGCTTGCTAATGATTCCACCAGCCTGCTAACGATTCCGCCATGTTGCTAACGATTCTGCTAGCTTACTAACGATTCTGTCATGTTGCTAATGATTCTGCCAACTTCCTAACAATTCTGTCAGGTCACCACCTTAATGTGTGTGTGTGTGCATGTACACTATGTTTTCTGACATAAAAGTCAAATTTTTCAAATCAAAATTTACAGCCAAAAATGGTTGGTTGACTTACAGAACGAGACGACTTTGGAAGACCAAAAATTCCATGTGATATGCAGCAGGATTTAGTGATGACATTCGAATGTTTGTGCAACATGAGGAGGTGCCAGAAAGTTCCCCTCCAAGGCATAAGTCCAGGCAAGGTTGTTCATGGAAGACCAGCAGTCACCCACACATACCAGCCTTGCCTCTCCACACCACTTATGTTATCCAAAGGAAAGACTGACACAGCTTGACATCAGTGACATCGTGACTCATTTCTACGGCTGAGTGAACTGGAGCAATGTGAAATAAACTGTCTTGCTCAAGAACACAGTCCACAGCCTGGTCTGGGAATTGAACTCATTACCTGATGATTGTGAGCCTGATGCTCAAACAACTGGACCATGTACTTTCATTTTACATTACAAAAACAGTAAACATTAAATCTGTTATATTTATAGTAATTATGGATATATATAAAAATATATATTTGAAAAAAAAAATAACAAGATAAAAAAAGAAATATATAAAAGAGATTTTCTTCACTCGTGTCACCTTGTATCACAGTGACCTTTTCACCAGCGAGCCCTTTGCCGTGAAATCTGACTTTGTAAACAACTGACCAAAAACAGTGTCGCCAGCTGAAAGTAAAAATAAAGAAACAGATTTTAAATAAGGCAGTATGGGTGGTCCCTTAAGATCTGTGAAGGGGTTTGTTAGTATCTCTTTAGGAGTTTGTCATATATCGACATAGGACTCAGAGGGATCCATCATCATCATCATCGTCGTCGTTTAACATCCGCTTTCGATGCTAGCATGGGTTGGATGATTTGACTGAGGACTGGTGAAACCAGATGGCTACACCTGGCTCCAATCTGATTTGGCAGAGTTTCTACAGCTGGATGCCCTTCCTAACGCCAACCACTCAGAGAGTGTAGTGGGTGCTTTTACGTGCCACCTGCACGAAGGCCAGTCAGGTGGTACTGGCAACGGCCACGCTCAAAATAGTGTATTTTATGTGTCACCCGCACAAGAGCCATAGGTAAAAAATGGTTGGAAGCCAATTATGCTTGAAGGTTCAATGAGGATTCACAGGGAGCACATAAACGGTGACATTCAATGCGTATTCATAGGAATACATTAAAGATAACATTAAATGAGTACTTACTATGGATAAATTGAAAGCAATCAATATGCCGCCCACCACTGGCAAATAATTCTCAATAAAAAGTATTGCAGCTGGTATACAACCTGTCGTGTATATTGTCTTACTGGCAATCACTTCCTGGAAATAAAAAAAGGGTTTGAAAATATATGGAAGAATTTGAATAGTATTGTGCTTGTGTAGTAAGAATCTTGTTTCCAAACCACATGGCTGCATGTTCAGTCCCACTGTGTGGTTGGTACCTTGGGCAAGCGTCTTCTGCTATAGCCTCGGGTTGACCAGAACCTTGTGAGTTGATTTAATAGATGGAAACTGGAAGAAATCTGTCATATATATATATATTTATTTATTTATTTACAACAGGCTTCTTTCAGTTTCCACCTACCAAATTCACTGACAAGGTTTTGTTCGGCCTGAGGCTATAATAACCACACCCATACACGCCACTGCCGCCACCATCACCACCAGAACGATCATAATCACCACAAACACCACCAACGACATCCCCACCACTGTCACCGTCACCATGACGACGACGACGACCGCCACCGCCGCCACCACCACCACCACCACC
>NC_069002.1:3231880-3235138 GCF_001194135.2 Octopus bimaculoides | reverse complement strand
CATCAGGATATTTACAGCAGGAATATGGCACTGAACACTCAACAATGGCATGGGCCATTCTCTTTTCATGACCAGTGCAGTTGAAATATTCATTTTGGTTCCAGTCTTTGTATCCTTCCTTTCCTATGCCACAACATTTCAGCTGACGAAAGATAAAGATTAGAAAATAAAGACAAGGATTGAATAGAGATGGACATAAACACAGACACACATATGAATACAGAATATGGCGTGTAGATGGCACCTGTCCCGGTGGCACGTGGGAGAACCCTACATAAGGAAGGGCATCCAGCTGTAGAAACTTTGCCGGATCAGATTGGAGCCTGGTGCAGCTTTCTCGCTTGCCAGTCCTCAGTCATACCGTCCAACCCATGCCAGCATGGAAAGCAGATGTTAAATGACGATGATGATGTATGTATGTATGTATGTATGTATGTATGTAAGTATGTATGTGTATGTGTCTTTGTGTCTGTGTTTGTCCCCTTGCCACCATTGCTTGACAACTGATGTCGGTGTGTTCACTTTCCCGTAACTTAACAGTTTGGCAAAAGAGATCGATAGAATAAGTACTAGTCTTACAAAGAATAAGTCCTGGGGTTGATTTTTTTTGACTAAAGGGCAGTGCTCCAGCATGACTGCAGTCAAATGACAGAAACAAGTAAAAGAATAAAAGAATAATAATATATATAAAAACACCACACATTTCATAATGATGCAGTTCCAAGATATACTACGATCAACTGAAAAGTCTGGATAGCCATGGTTGGAATGCTTTTGATTATATGTAGGTCTACTGGCATGAGACTCTAAACATCAACAATAACAAGAGCAGCATAATTACTTCAATAAGATATGCAAGCAGTCTGTATTTTAACGAGGGAAAGTTTGATAAGCAACATGATAGTAAGTGTAGTAATTTACAGCAATTAACGATAATTAACCAATAAAGATTCCTGCTAAACATGCCCACCACTCCCTAACAACTAGATCACTTCTCTGCGACGCCCACCACTACCGCCATCTCATTTATTCACTTGCCTAGATATGAATGATACAACACAGGAATATCTCGGTGGTTTTAGAAGTATGGTGTGTTTGCCCCAGGGTGCCAAATATAATGCCGTGGTGTGGTACATTGGGTGCATGTCTCCTTGTAGTTCTTCAATTGGATTAAATTTATTGATGCATTGTATGTAGAATTTTGAAGCATGGAAAAGTGGATGTTGAATGATGATGAGGATGGTGATGATGTGTTTTGACCACCAGTGCTCAACTGGTAATTGTTTTATCCTTTTGAGGTTGATAAGATAAAGATTAGTCAAGTATTAGTAATCAACTGGTCCCCTCTCCAAAATTTTTCAGGCCTTCAATGGATTATTATTATTATTATTATTAAAAAGGTGGAAGGCAGTGAGTTGGGAAAATTGTTAGTATGCTGGACGAATGCTTAGCAGTATTTCACTCATCCTTACATTCTGAGTTCAAATTCCGCCGAGGCTTGACTTTGCTTTTCATCCATTCGGGGTCAATAAATTAAGTACCAGATGAGTACTGGGGTCGATCTAATCGACTAGTCCCCTCCCTACAAATTTCAGGCCTTCAGCCTATAATAGAAAGGATGATTATTATTATTATTATTATTAAGGTGGTGAGACGGCAGAATCATTAGCTTGCTGGGCAAAATGCTTTGCAGTATTTCGTCTGTCTTTATGTTCTGAGCTATATATATATATATATATATATGTAAAAAAGGGACCCCACCCCTTCATTTATGAATGATGGTGGGATCACACCTAAAAAGTTCTCCTCTGTGGCACAAGTCTGGACATGGGTGTTTTAAGGAAGGCCAGTAGTCACCTATGCATACCAGCCTCCTCTCTCCACACCACTGATATTAACCAAGGGAAAGGCAAAGGGGCCGATACAGCATAGCACCAGTGATGTTGCAACTCATTTCTACAGCTGAGTGAACTGGAGCAATGTGAAATAAAGTGTCTTGCTCAAGAACACAACACAACCCAGTCTGGGAATCGAACTCACTATCTCATACATGTGAGCCTGACATTCTAACCACTGAGCCGTGCACCTTCACAAACATACACACACCTGGTAGTATGCCGTTTAAAGTGCATTTACTGTCTGTGACTACCCGATGTCATCAACAGTATGGGTATAAATACCACGGGATTTACTTCAGGAATTCCTCCTTGTCCGTTGAGAAAGAGAAAATTGGAATTCACAAGATTCCTTATAGAAAAGTCCCCAAACAAGACACACCTGTACTGAAAGCTGCATGACAACCATTTGACCAGAACCCCACCTTGCAAGAGACTGATGCAAGATGGGTCAAAATGATGTTATAAAGGGTATCTTGTTAAATAAACTCTGCCATGGGGCTTAAACATGCTGTCACTAACAACTTGCTAACATATACTGTTACAAACAAAATGCTGTACTAAAACCGAGCACAACAGAGTTTATTTAACGAGATAGTGCTTATAACATCACCTGAGGAGATGTGTCTGCACAGAGGGATGCACTGCAAACAGTTGTACAGTTTCCCACCTGCCAGGGATCACTGCAGGATGGGTCGAAATGATTGTTGTGAGCAATAAAATTTCTCATATATTCCATTTTCCATCTCTATCATTTGTTACGTATATGTGTGTGTGTGTGTGTATATATATATATATATATATATATATATATATATTTATATATACATGAGTAAGCACATAAATGCAAAACAAGGTAGTAAAAAATAGTACTCGAATACCAAAGGTAGAGTAATGTGGTTTTTTATGAAAGCTGCAAAAACATCACAAAAAAACTGTTGCTCAGAGTTTCATGTTCCTGTTTGCTGAACTGTTGTGATCAAGTCTTGATCACAACTGTCAGATGAACGGGAATGTGAATCTTCTCTGAGCAGCAGTTTCTTGTGATGTTATATATATGCGTACGAACAGCCATGCTACATGGCAGTGAAACATGGGCTGTAACTGCTGAGGACATACGTAAACTTGCAAGGAATGAAGCCAGTATGCTCCGTTGGATGTGTAATGTCAATGTGAATACCCGTCAGAGTGTAAAGTATCTTGAGAGAAAAGCTGAACATTAGAAGCATCAGTTGTGGTGTGCAAGAGAGACGATTGCGCTGGTATGGACATGTGGTGAGAATGGATGAGGATAGCTGCGTGAAAAAGTGCCACACCCTAACAGTTGAGGGAACCCGTGGAAGAGGTAGGCCCAGGAAGACCT
>NC_069002.1:3228592-3231688 GCF_001194135.2 Octopus bimaculoides | reverse complement strand
GCGGGTGACACATAAAAGCACCCACTACACTCTCTGAGTGGTTGGCGTTAGGAAGGGCATCCAGCTGTAGAAACTCTGCCAAATTAGATTGGAGCCTGGTGTTGCCATCCGGTTTCACCAGTCCTCAGTCAAATCGTCCAACCCATGCTAGCATGGAAAGCGGACGTTAAACGATGATGATGATGATGATGATGATACACATACACATACACACACACCCACAAGCTTCTTTCAATTTCCAGATTCCAGATCCGCTCACAATACTTTGGTGAGCCTGGAGCTATAGTAGAAGACTTTTGCTCATGCTATCGTACGCCGGGATTGAACCCGGGACTATGTGACTGTGTGTGCATCTAGAAGATGTATCATAAAAACCAGACAGCCATTAAGACCAGCTCCTCTTGAGAAGGGGAGATAATCCCAAGAGGTAAGAGTTTAATTTGATAAGAGACATACATGAAAATCTTGGCCCTTGAGGCAATTTCTAACTTCTACTGATTAGAAATAACAGAAAAAAATGTATTCACATGTATTGAGTTCTTTTTATTCTGTTTGTTCCACCAAACCTATCTATATACATATATATATATATATACACACACACACATGCTGGTAACGGTCACCCTCGAATGCTGTTTTTTATGTGCCACTGGCACAGTACGTATATCTGTATATTTTATGTATGTGTGTGTGTGTGTGTACATATATAAATAACTTACCTGTTCTTGAATCCAGTTAACTAAATTTTTCGTGTCATCATCTTCAGTGTATCTCGGTATAAGATTCTCTTGGAAGATGCTTGTGAGTTCGTCTGTGAATTTGTCTTTCAGGAGAAAAGCTGCCACAGCACCACCTAACAAGATCAGAAAGATTCCACCTAGGAGAATATTGAACTGAGAGTGAAGGTGTTTGTGGTGGTCGTGGTAGTGATGGGGGTGGGTGGGAACGAGTGTGTGTGTGTGTGTGTGTGTATGTAGTAATGATTGTATGGAAATGTGTGTGGTGAGAGTAATGTGAATGAGGCAGATGGTGGTGATGGTGGCAGTGGTGTTTGTTGATGAGAATGTGTGTGTGTGTGTGTGGTGTTGGAGGTGGCAACAGGTAAGAAAGAAGAAAAAAAAAAGAATATACACATATAATTAAAAACAAAAAAAATAATGTAAATTTTTGAAAAAACACTTTAACAAAATATATTTTCAATATTGGTGCCACATAAAAAGCACTGATGATGGTGCCATGTAAAAAGCACCCAGTGCACTCTGAATAATGGTTGGCATTAGGAAGGGCATTTAGCCATACAATCCAAGCCAAAACAGACTATGAAGCCTAGTGCTGCTCCTGGCCTTTCCAGTTCCTGTCAAGCTGTCCAAGCCATGGCAGCATGGAAAATGGTGGTTAAGTGTTGATGATGATGGAGAAGCAGACTGAAAAATCAACTTTCAAACTTTATGGGGTTCTCATCAGAGGCATCTACACCATTCTGACAGTCTCCAGAGAAACAAGCAGCCAAAATTTTTATATACCCAACAAATACAGCAGATATTCTATGAAGGAGTCCCTAATTTGCATACCAAAAGTGTTTAATACTCTATAAATACCAGGGGCCTGTCAACGGGGATCTTAGTCCACACAGTCACAAAAGCAAGCAAACTATTTCACATCTACCAATTGATGTTATAAATATAGTTAGCAATGTTGCTAATACAATTAGCAAAGTCAAACATACCAGTTGTCAGTGTTGCAACTATCAACAATGTCACACACACACACACACACATATATATGCACGTACATGTGCATGCAGCTATGTGCATATGTGTGCATGGGTGCAGCTATTATAAGGGAGATAATCATTTTCCGCAAAGTATTTGGCAGGATTTGAAGCTTTTAATTGTAAATATGTTTCCATGGTCCATGTTTGGAATGACCAAACATATGGTAGTCAGCACTTTTTCTAACAACCCAGTCAGAATAGATGGTGAGCCCATAGAGAAGTTTGATTCCTCTACTTATTTTGGTAGCATAACTGATAAACAGGGTGACATAGGGAGAAATGTCATAGCCAGAGTGGGAAAAGTCAGAGGTCTTCACCATTCTCAAAAACATATAGGCTTCCAGAGAAATTACCATAACAACTAAATTGTATATCTTGAATTCTAATATGAAGTCCACTCTTCTCTATGGGACAGGAACAGGGAGAAAGAATAAAAAACACTGCAGAAGCTATGAGACCTTCAAAAGAAAACATGTCTGGTCTGAAGTGTATTCTTCAAATCAGATGGTTGGATAAGTTAAGAATTGAAGAACTGTGGCAGAAGGGGATCAGGTGCCAGTGGAAGTATAGATCCTGTTGTGCATGTAAGGTGGAGAGGCCACATCTTAAGGAAACCAACATCTTGCATTGGGTGTCAGAATGGTTAATATATCCCCATGGCAGGATGCATTTTTCACAGAAGGTCCTAAATGAAGGACACCACTGTATGACTAACATTTTTTCACACCAGGGGCTCTCAACCAGGGCCCACATGAGCTTTGGTGGTGCATGTAAGAACCACAGGCATCATAACAATATGTTCCTATAATCTACGTCTAGAATGAACAGATTAACAGGTGCTTTTTAAATCCCCATAGCTGATTCACTAATATTACATGTTTCATTGAATGAACATTAAAAGCAGCCAACAGAGAACTGTGCATATCACCTGCGGCGCATATGTGACCTGTTTAAATTCACGACTCCAATCACAGGTGCATGTGGTTGGTCACATACTCCTATTCTGCTCAAGTGACTCTATTCGCTTCAGTGCATTGCTCTATAGAAATATGTTTTTCACAATAGCCCTGTTCATGTAAACATACAGGTTGGTCATGACAATATGACTCACCCATCCCACACACCCACTTATTTAATTCTGTGTGTGTGTACATGTGTGCATGTGTGTGTGTGTGTGTGTGTGTGTGTGTGTGTGTGTGAATACTGTGAATTTCAAACCCAGGTCACAGCTCACAAAATATATTGCATGTGATTTTTTTTCTTAATAAAACTCATGATTGTCTATGTGTATACATGGCATGGCAGTGTGGTAAGAAGTTTGT
>NC_069002.1:3226700-3228582 GCF_001194135.2 Octopus bimaculoides | reverse complement strand
TGTGTGTGTGTGTGTGTGTGTGTGTGTGTGTGTGTGTGTGTGTGTGTGTATTAGTGCTTGTTTTTATGTTCTGTTATAATAAAAACAATTTCACATTAATCTGATAGGTTATTCCATACTTTTGTAGAGTACAAATTTATTATTCTTATACAAGGGTGTTGTTGACAGTGACTTTGAAAAGGAGGATAATAGATGAAACCCCACCACCCTCCCAAAAAATGAAAGGCATGAGAAAACACTTACACATTTCAAGAGACAGATATTTTCCCTCAAAGCACCAATATATCCGGTAAAACCTAAGATAAAGATAATTATTCCAATGACGATAAAGATGAGTGAAATATCAAAAAAGGCATCGTAGATAGTTTCAATTTGTGTCTGGTTGAAACTGTTCTTCTCTATATATGCCCAGGTTCCAATGCCAATCATACCAGCACCAACAAGCTGAAATATATAAAAGAGAATTATATATATATATATATGTAATGTGAGGTCTGCAGCACCAGCACTATGGACGTAAGATTAGAATGTCATAGAGAAGAATCACAAGATAGATTCTTCAATCTGAGCTTGTCTGTAAGGGATCTAGTAAAGTAAAGGTCAAGTTACCTTCTCGAGCCATGTGGACACATAAAGGCCGGGTTGACAGTTTCGTGGCATAGAAATTTCTCACCTGGACAGGATGCTGGTCTGTCACAGGATTACTCATTTTGGCCAGCTGAGTGGACAGAGGTATTGACCAGTAAATAACAATATAATAATATTAGTGGTCATCCAAAGCATGAACCAAGAAGGCAAGTTTAGGAACAAATATATATATAGGCACAGCAGTGGCTGTGTGGTAAGTAGCTTGCTTCTCAACCACATGGTTCTGGGGCTTTTTCGGTTTCTGTATACCAAATCCACTCACAAGGCATTGATGAGCTCAGAGTCATAGAGGAAGACACTAGAGCAAGGTGTCACACAGTGGAATTGAACCCAGGAAACATAATGGTTATGAAGCAAGCTTCTTAACAACACAACCACGGCTGCACCCACATGTGTAGCTATGTCCATCAGTGTGCAGGAAGTGGGTGAAAGGGGAGATCTGAATTCTGTTTGTAAAGATGTGTGTGCGTGTGTGCGTGTATGCGTGTATGTGTGTGTGTGTGTATGTATGTATATATGTATATATATGTATATAAACATGTATGTATGATAAAGAGTAAATTGCTATAAATGTATTTGTACAAGTCTGTATGTTTGTGTGTGTGTGTGTGTGTGTGTGTGTGTGTATCTGTTTTGTATATATATATATATATATATGTGTGTGTGTGTGTGTATGTATTTATTTAAATGTAAGTATGCTTTCCTGTGTATGTATGTATGTGTGTATCACGAGTATATAGAGTTAAGCTTAGTTGTATTTATAGAAGCAAGTGTAAATGTGTTTGTGTATGCCTTCATGTGTGATTGTGCGTGTGTGTGATTGTGTGTGTGTGTGTCGTTGTGCATGTGTGTGAAAATGATTCTGTGTGTTCACTAAAGGAAATACAGACATGCAGACGGACGGACATGTCACTTATATAAGCCATGACTTAGGTTAAATTTATTATGTTTGATTGGATACAAGACATAGACTTATTAGGTGCAGCCTAATTTAAACAACACACGCATAGATATATGTGTACTTCCTTCAGCTATGAATGACCATGGGATTGCACCTACAAAGTTACCCTCCAAGGCACAAGTCTGGCCAAGGTTGTTTGTGGAAGACAAGGAGTCAGCCATGCATACCAGTCTCCCCTCTCCACACCATTATATGTATAGGGCAAAGGATAAAGGGTAGAGACCCCCTTCAGTCATGGAATGACCATGGGATTGCACCTAGAAAGTTACCCTG
>NC_069002.1:3222625-3224570 GCF_001194135.2 Octopus bimaculoides | reverse complement strand
TATGAATGACCATGGGATTGCACCTACAAAGTTACCCTCCAAGGCACAAGTCTGGCCAAGGTTGTTTGTGGAAGACAAGGAGTCAGCCATGCATACCAGTCTCCCCTCTCCACACCATTATATGTATAGGGCAAAGGATAAAGGGTAGAGACCCCCTTCAGTCATGGAATGACCATGGGATTGCACCTAGAAAGTTACCCTGAGAGGCACAAATCTGGGCAAGATCGTTTATAGAAGACTAGCAGTCACCCATGCATACCAGCATTCCAAGGGAAAGGTAAAGGGGCCGATACGGCTTGGCACCAGTGATGTTGCAACTCGCCTCTACAGCTGAGAGAATTGGAGCAACGTGAAATAAAGTGTCTTGCTCAAGAATACAACACACAGCCCAGTCTGGGAATTGAACTCACTACCTCATGATTGTGAGCCTGATGCTCTAATCACTGAGACAAGCTAGCAGAATCATTAACATGCCAGGCAAAATGCTTTTCATGTCTTTACATTCTGCATTCAAATTCCATCAAAGTCGATTATAAGGATTCAAGCTGGCAGAATCGTTAGCATACTGCACAAAACGCTCATCGCCATATCAACCACCTTTACATTCTAAGTATATGTGGTCACTGGACATTTCAGAAATAGGTGCTAAATCTTCCTTAGATTGCACTTAACTAACCTTAATATGGAGAAGGACACATCATCATCATTGTTTAACATCTGTCTTCCATGCTAGCATGGGTAGGACAGTACCACACCACAAGAGCCGGCCAGGCCAAAGCCTGCAATAGACTTCAGTGGCTGTTTTGACAGGAATCACACAAAATGGAATAATCCCAGTTGGAATGCCTTTGATTTTTACTCTGCTTGATCAGTGCAGACTTGGAGCCACAGAGGTAAAAATAGACAACAAATATAACTGTGAGAACACAATAATAACGTGCCAACCAGTATTTCTTGTTTTAAAACATTCCCGAGAGACACATCTTCATGTTTTTTTTATGCTTATGTAATTGAATTAGTATTAACACACATAACGAGTATGAAAAATATAGTCAGAAATGAAACACATGTGAGATTAGTGGTTAGGGTGTTGCATGTATGGTCACATGATCATGGTTCCAGCTCCTGGATTGGACTGTGCTTTGTATCCTCAAGTAAAACACTTCATTTCACATTGCCTCTGTCTACTCAGCTGTAATCATCATCATCATCATCATCATCATCATCGATTAACGTCTGTTTTCCATGTTGGCATGGGTTGGACGGTTTAACTGAAGTCTGGAGAGCCAGAAGGCTGCACCAGGCTCCAATCTGATTTGGCAGACTTTCTACAGCTGGAAGCCCTTCCGAATGCCAACCACTCCGAGAGTGTAGTGGATGCTTTTAATGTGCTTCCAAATCATAACATTAGTCCTCACAGAAACTGAAAGAAGCCCCTCGTATATATGTGTGCGTGTGTGTGTGTGTGTATACATATATGTATACATACACACATATATAAATATATATACATACATAGATAAATGTATGTATACAAACACACACACACACACACACATATATATATATATATATATATATACACACAGGTATATATACACATACATCTAAGTGTATATATACATGTACACACACACACACACACACATCTATATATATCTGTTAAAGTCTGTCATACCGGCCATGACGAAGGGAAATAGCCCTGAAACTCGAGTCGCCTTTATATATTTATATTTATATATTTGATCCTTTATATTGAACACTCAATATTTCATCTACATTCAATACTTTATTTCATGGTGCCATCCATTTTTATTTTATTTTATTTTATATTATATATTGTATATTATATTATATATTGTATATTCCATATTCTATACCCCACATTGGTTCTGCAGGAATATAAATAAAACATAAAAAACAGACAGTGTTGGAACTCTTTTAA
>NC_069002.1:3219400-3221863 GCF_001194135.2 Octopus bimaculoides | reverse complement strand
TATATATATATATATATATATTTACACACACACACACAGAGGTGTGTGTGTGTAAGCATATGCGTGTGTGTTTTCTAAGGCGTATGTTTCTTTTTTTGTGGATTTGTATTTACGAATGTGTGCCTGTTTTTCGTGGATGTATATCTGCTCCTATGTTTCTTGCCCCTGCCAGTCAAAAGAACCAGTGTCGTTTGAATTGCGGCCATTTATCTCACCCCACCTCAAACTTTCCAGGAAACGAAACGGATCGATAAATCAGAAATCGATTAAAGAACTATCGGCATGCTAACACCCTTCGATGCGATCTTTGAAAGTAGCGCACGTCCCAGCATGAACGCAATGCAGAGAACTCCAAGTTAAAGAGTAAAAATTTAGAGAAGGTTTGTGAATGGTTAGACGTATGTAAAAATAGTTGACGAACTCACCCAAACAATGAAGTTACTTAAGAAAACCGTATATTTGAGGAGAGGATTAACGTAGCTATCATCTTCATTCCGCCTCGCCATGTTGACAATGCAGAGTGCTTTCAAGAGGGAGTGGTGTTTGACTGCAGTGTGACTTGTTGACAAAAAAAGCTAACAATAAAAACAGTACCTGTGAACATGTGTGTGTGTGTGTGTGCGCGCACACACACACACACACACACACACACACATCTTTTGTAGAAAACATAAATCCGGAGAGGAAGTGAACTCTAAGATGTAGAGCAGTGTATATCTTTATGGGGGAAGACCGGTTTATGGGATTACCCTGGGTTTCCCGTCCATAAAGGGTTAAAACTTTATGGTGTATCATTAGACCCCAAAACATGTTGACGATACGCCATAAAGCTAAACCACTTATGGATGGGAAACCCAGGATAATCCCATAAACAAGCCTGCCCCCAATATATATAAATACATACTTACATATATGTATGTGTGTATATATGTATGTGTGTGTGTATATATGTATGTGTGTTTGTGTGTGTATATATATAAGTGTGTTTGTGTGTGTGTCTGTGTGTGTGTGTGTATATATAGGAGTGGCTATGTGGTAAGTAGCTTGCTTACCAACCACATGGATCCGGGTTCAGTCCCACTGCGTGCCACCTTGAGCAAGTGTCTTCTACTATAGCCTCGGACCGACCAAAGCCCTGCAAGCGGATTTGGTAGACGGAAACTGAAAGAAGCCCGTCGTGTATATGTGTGTGTGTTTGTATGTCTGTGTTTGTCCCCCTACCATCGCTTGACAACCGATGCTGGTGTGTTCACGTCCCCGTAACTTAGGGGTTCGGCAAAAGGGGCCGATAGAATAAGTACTAGGCTTACAAAGAATAAGTCCTGGGGTCGATTTGTTCGACTTAAGGCAGTGCTCCAGCATGGCCGCAGTCAAATGACTGAAACAAATAAAAGAATAAAAGAATATATATACACACACACATGTATGGGAGTGGCGTGTTTACATACGTATATACATAAACACACACACATGTAACAGTAATGAAGTGGGTTGGTTAAGTTTACCGATTGTAACGATATGCAACGGCTCTCTTCGCATCAGAAGGAAGTAGTTGTTTCCAGCCTGGGTTACCACTCTCAAAAGCAACCACCATTACACTTTCGAGCTTGATTCCCAAGCAGGGGCCTGAATTGGATGCTAGAATTACAGCCACTTGCAGCATTTGATCCTCAGAAGAGAAGGGGATGGCAAAAAATAAGCCGAACCCGCAATCTTCAGTTCGGTTTTTGTGTTTGTCCTCACCTATGGTCCTGATGTCATATTGGCTGCATATCTTTTGTATCTTTTCAGAGAGGCCATTCGCATAGGATAGACAGACTGTGGACAGATTATCGGTTTCATCCTAGCGCTTCTGATACACACCACGAATAAATGATTAAGCTCAATAACAATCTATTAAGCAACAACTATCACAAAAACATACTATCCACTCCAATTAGGAAGAAATGAGAGGATGAAACCAATAATCTGTCCACAGTCTGTCTATCCTATGTGAAAGGCCTCTCTGGAAAGATACAAAAGATATGCAGCCCATATGACATCAGGACAGCATTCAAGAGTAATACTACAACACTTCGCAAATATCCCCTTCGAGTAAAACCACCAATAGAAGAGAATATGACCAATGATTACGTGTATTCCATCCCATGCATTAATAAAGACTATATTGTTTAACAGTTCGTAATATTTATAGATATATATTGGACAGTATTTCCTGATATACAAAAGTCAGGAGTGTCATGATTAAAAAGCCTTTCGATACAGTTTTGGTCGACTGCAAATGATCTGGAAATAAACGACAACACGGATTACGTGGTCGTCGGGTTTTCCCTGGCCATGGTGTTGTGGATTAACCACAATGTATGCCCGTCTCTCCGACCCGTATTTGTTTCCTCATAACAAATACAGACACAAACACACACATATACATGTGTGTGTGTGTGTATGTGTATATATATATAT
>NC_069002.1:3218293-3219029 GCF_001194135.2 Octopus bimaculoides | reverse complement strand
ATATATACACACACACACATGTATATGTGCGTGTTTGTGTCCCTGTAAACAAGCAGTTCGGCAAAAGTGACCGATAGAATAAGTGCTAGGCTTAAAAAAAAAAAAGTCTTGGTGCCGATGTGTTTGACTAAAACCCTTCAAGGTGGTGCTCCAGCATGGCCGTAGTAAAATGACTGACACACTTAAAGGAATAAAAGAATAGAATGCAGCGTAACTCATTGTTGAAGACCATCCTGACAGGAAATGTGGAGGGTCTGGCAAGAAATAGAGGAGTCAGTAAAGAGGTTTGTGGAATGGTGATATCAAAGAATTGGCTGGAAACAAGATCCTGGCTGCCTGTATGCATGCAGTTCAACATGGAAAGAATTGGAGAGTTTTGGTAAGCCGATCTCATTGAGGTGGAGAGGGCTGATGGCTAAAGGAGGAGGACGTTGGATGAGGTGGGAAAATGTCCTCGACAACAGAGAGTTGGAGTTAGGGTGAAGGAAATGCGAGAAAGAGGAGAAACAGGAAGAAAAAAAAAAGGAGGATGAGAAAGAGGAGGAGATGAATGTGAGAGAAAAAGTAGGAATAAAAAAACAACAGAGAATGAAATAAAAAATGTGTGCAACTATGCACGTACACACATGCATACATACGTACGTAGAAACACACATTCCTATGTATTGTGTGTGTATGTATGTATGTATGTATGTATGTGTATATATATATATACATATATATATATAAATATATA
>NC_069002.1:3191793-3217707 GCF_001194135.2 Octopus bimaculoides | reverse complement strand
TGTATGTATGTATGTATGTGTATATATATATATACATGTGTGTATGTACGTATGTCATCGTTCAGTTTTATTTCAAGATTTCCTGCCAATAGAGAAAGAGCTGGTTTCTAACCTAGATTCAAGGCTCTTTCATTGGAATTTCAGCATCAACAACTGGGCATTTTTATTTACATTATTTACATTTGACGGATATTTGTCCTCATCTCGTTTGTTGTTAACACAACGTTTCTGCTGATATATTCTCCAGCCTTCATCCTTGACGTATTAATAACACGCACCAAGAATGGATTCAGGACATTCGTATACCGCAAACCAACCTTCACTGGACGATACCTCAACTTCAATTCCCACCATCCATACAGTGTAAAGAGAAGGATTGTTCAGTGCCTAAAACATCGAGCAAAGAATATAAGTAGCGATTCTGATACACACCACGAAGAAATGATCAAGCTTAGTAACAATCTAGTAAGCAACGACTACCCCCAAAACATACTCTCCACTGCAAATAGGAAGAAGAGTGAGGATGAAACCCATAAACTGTCCACAGTCTGTCCACCCCATGTGAAAGGCCACTCCGAAAAGATACAAAAGATATGCGGCCCATATGACATCAGGACAGTATTCAAGAGTAATACTACAACACTTCGCAAATATCTCCTTCGGGCAAAACCACAAATAGAAGAGAATATGAACAAAGACTGCGTGTACGCCATCCCATGCAGCTATGGTAGGTTATACAAAAGCGAAACATGTCGCCCCCTCAAAATAAGGGTAGAGGAACATCGCAAAGTAAATATTTCGTAAAAGACCCGTTGGTACCCTCGGTGTGAAATAATATTTTTCCATAGGCTTTTTTCGAGGGCATTCAACGTATCTCACCTCCAAAGATTTCGCTGCTGTTTCTAGCACGCTCTGCTGCCACGTAACAGCTATTTGCGATAAAGGAACCGAAATACCTGTTACGTGGTAGCAGGGCGTGCAAGAAATAGCAGCGAAATCTTTCCCTCTTCTGGGGGAAAGGAGACGTTTACGCGTGATTTCGATGTCACATTCGTTGAAAGCATGCGAAATAACCTGGAAAAACTCCCGAAACAAAAGCCCGTCGCTGGGAAACTCAGACTTTCTCGGTGACCCAACGGGTCACGGGTCATCTAGTTCTATTTTTAAATGTGTGAAGCTTTCCTGTAAGGTAAGAGCTTGCTTCTTACAAAGAGAACCTGTTCCATTGTTAGAATGTGGATAAAAAAACGTTATTACACTTTGAACGTGAGAAAAGTCATGTGTATTTTTACTCTTCCGTTGACAGATTATATTTGTAATATGCATGTTTGTTGGTTGCTTTCTTATCCTATAAACCCTGGCTTTCCCAGATTGTAAACTTATAATCTGGATGTAGAAGCTGAATGTTTTGAAACAACAGTCCATAGCTATCCTCTTTTTGCTTCGGTTTTCAAGAGGCATCTACGTCAGCAGGGTGGATGACTTCTATGATAATACGTACCTTTTTCTCTCTGTACGAAGCAACGGTATCCAGCCTGTTTGTGTATGTGTGCATGTATGTACGTATGCATGCAAGCGTTCATGTGTAGACTCATGATAAGCCACATATACCACAAAGATATATCAATTACATTACAACCAGAAACATTTACAATGCGTTAGATAAATTTGTATGTATGTATGTATTTTTTTTATTTATTTATTTATGTGTTTCAGCCAAGTGGCTGCGGTCATGCTGGTGCACCACCGTGACATGTATGTATGTATGTATGTATGTATGTATGTATGTATGTATGTATGTATACATAATTAGTTTCATCGTGTTGGAAGGATTCTTGGTGACAACATGCAAACGTAGCATACGATCTGCAGTTGTAAGCCATCGAAAATGTACCATTTTATCAGGATTCGTTATACCATTTCAGATGAACATTTCCCTTCAGAAACAGACTGGTGGATATCAAGAAAGTATTTTTGGTAAGTGCTGAGATTGTTTCTGTCTACTGATGGTGAATCTGTTGGAATCTGATTAAATTTTACAACACTTAGTGTTTCACATCACTCCAGTCTCTTACCAATCGGCCCAAGAAACCCATGAGAGCTGGTAGTTTTTCCGTCGAGGTCGTTGATAAGATGGCGTAAAAGAAGCTCATTTGTATGGAGCTGACACACAAACCAATGCAATAGCTTCTTTAGTTTATCCTCCAGAAGTCTAATGGTGTCGCTTTTTGGTCCTGTATTGACTGCTGTTCCACTGCAACCTACAGCTATCGTGTCATTGGTTACTATCTCATTGGTTTCCAAATAATTCAACAAACCATCGGAAATGGCTTTTGCAGAATCCGTTTGTCCAAGATAGTGGGACTCAAGTTCTTCTGTCAATGGAATGTGTTCTTGAATTGTTTTCTCACGAACTGTTTTCCCCATTTGTTCACTTATGAGGGTTGTGTCCCTCCTTCCATTAAAATACACGGCAGACAATGGTTTATGTGGCCTACCTTGCTGCTGCAGGGATTTACCTTTTCTGGATCGTTCCCGCCTTACCTTTGATCTGTCTAGCTTCTTATTTCCTTATTGCCCACAAAGGGCTAAACATAGAGTGGACAAACAAAGACAGACAAAGGGATTTAGCCGATTACGTCGACCCCAGTGCGTAACTGGTACTTAATTTATCGACCCCGAAAGGATGAAAGGCAAAGTCGACCTCGGCGGAATTTGAACTCAGAACGTAACGGCAGACGAAATACCGCTAAGCATTTCGCCCGGCGTGCTAACGTTTCTGCCAGTTCGCCGCCTTATCTGTCTAGCTTCTTATCACACAGCCAGGTAAGCATACCAATCCCAGTTGGGTTGTCCTGCAGTGGGGGTGGGGTGGTTGGACAAGAATCACACGCAAACATACACACAATCTCTCACTCACACTCTCTCTCTTTCTCTCTCTCTCTAGCACTCTCTCTCTCTTTCTCTCTCTATCAAGGTCGTTCACCAAGGTATGTAGTATAACGTGGTGTACCATTATATAACATGGGGCGGTGCTGTGTGATACAATGTGGCGCAGTGTAAGTCACGCTTATTTTGAACAAGATTTAGTCCATCTTGGTGACTCAGCAGGGTTGACGACGACAATGATGATGATGATGGCAACGACGACGATGACGATGATGACGAAAGCGACTGCGGTGACAATAACGATGAAGATAACGATAATGACGACGATAACGTTGATGATGATGATGATGATGATGATGATGACGCCAGCAAATGAAATGAGACCATTAAAAAATCAAGGTTGTGTCACGTTGTTTTTGTGGTTCGTGTTGAGGTGTGATCGCGCAACGAAGTTTCAGACGTAGATTGTCTTTTTTCTCTTGTTCGTTCAATTTTCCACGCAGACTAACAGATAAAGCAATAGGAAGCTCGGTTTCTTGACGACGACAGCAATGATTACAGTGGTGGTGGTGGTGGTGGAGGTCGCGATGACCTCATTTAAAAAAAAACAACTTAAAACTTTGACGGAGCAGCGCATTTCAAGTTGGAACACGAGATCCTGGTAATAGTAAGCGCGCTCGCGCTTGCACTCACACACACACACACACACAGAATGGAAAACAATCATACCTACACACACACAGAGAATGGAAAACAAACATACCTACACACACACACACACCATACACTGGAAAACGAGAATACATACACGCACACACGTCCGCACACTTTCACACACATACATACACGTACACAGTCTGTCTGTCTCTTTCCTTTTCTAACTCCCTCCCCCCTCTCTCTATTTCTCATTGTCTTATCGACATCCAAACCACACATACACACACTAACACACAAACTGGAAAACAAACGAACATGCTCTCACACACTTTCACATATACACACAGTACCTCTCTCTGTCTCCCCTCTATCTCTTTTTCTTTCGCTGTCTCTTACATACACTCTTACCACACACACACGTCTCCGCCACCTTTACACGTCTCAATTATTCTAAGTATTGAAATATTTTAAATACAAAGAACATTACAATAACATCTATAAATAAAACTTGACTAATATCATTACTTTTTTTTTCTTCTGATAATTATGGATAACAATTTCGTTCATAGTTTAGTGTTATTCTGAGCTCATCAGCGAAATTTAAGATTATCACTTTTAATTTTCGGGCAAATATGGTCAACAACTTCGGATATTTCAGTGTTATTCCGGGTTCATCAGCGAAGTATCTCTTTTATTTTTCTGGCATTTACTGAAGACTTAGGACGTATTTCGGTGCCATTCTGAACTCATCAACTAAGCATTCACTGACTCCGCCTCTCACGCGAAGCTAATCCCAGTAGCTTTTATCAACCGAATACACATTATTGATTGGTTGAAATTACCCAAATACGACAATTTTAACACGAAATAACTTCTAAAATACGGAATTTTGTTCAAAACGTTCAGAGTAAACTGTGTTCTACGTGAGAAATTCTACCAATATTCGAAGTTTCAAATTATTTAGTTAGAAAAAAATAATTAAAAGATCTGTGATTGAGATGGAATATGAAAATGTAATATGATTTTTTTAAACATCGATTTGCTCGTAGGGTCAATTCGAGTAAAATAGGAATCAAAGGAATCCATATGTAAAAAAAACAAAAAACAAAAAACGGTTGTGAAATACTGGTATAAATGGTTTAGCTACAAAAACTAGTTTCGTTCCATCTGTACGTCTGAATTCCAAGTTTTTAAATGAATTACTTCCCCTTATAATACTTGAGTGCGCTGTATCTTTCAATCTAAAACATGTCTGCGCCCATGGCTTGATTTTCAACCTCATGTGTTGCTGATAAATGACGACTTAATTTAGTTAAAACACATCTTTATATGGTTGTTTAGAGTGCCAGCGTAAAAGAAGACAAAGAACAGAGATGGTTGAAAGCCAGGTTAGAAATAATTTTCGTTATTTATCTAGATATACATTTTTCTTCTTGGTTCTTCCAATGGCTTCGTTCTAAGACGTCAAAATTCCTTTTCTCCCCATTTCCTACAAATTTACTTAAACTCATTAAATTTACCGAATAATTTCCACCGATACATAATAGCACCTGTTTCCTTAGTCTTTCTCTTTTTATATATAAAGTTACGACCTGTGAAATGGTGTTCTTCGACTTGAACTCTATCAAAGTAAACCATTTAGTAGGTCGTAAGTTGTTTTTTTTGGTAAATTTTTGCTATTTTTAGGAAAAAAAAATTTCGAATTTGTCTTTTACAAACTCTATCTCATATAATTAAATAGAATTCTTTTAATTTAAATTTTTATTCCCCGCTGCAGCCGAAATTCACGTCATAGGCAATGTCGTTTGTTTTCAATCTTCCTTGAATACATACCAAGCCATGGAAAATTATTCCAGTGCTTGGAAACAAGTGCAGGTCAGTAACAGAAAGAGTATCTGGCTGTAGAAAATATTCCTCAGTTTGTTGTCCTTTTAATGACGGACAGCAAATGTGGTTCGCTCAACTTGCTAGAAAGAGCAGCTTAATCATCTTCAGACCGTCCACTCACATCTTAACAAAATAGGTTTGCTTGGATGATGTTATCCTGAGTTGCAGTATGTCTGAAGAAAGAAAGTGGGGATAACAACAAAATGTTATTTTCTATTTAGTAAAAATCAAAATTTTTTAAAGAATATTTACAAAAGTATATTTAATTTTTATTTTTAAACAAGGTATTCTCCACATGATTGCTCAACCTGCTAGAAATAGCAACCAATTCTCTATGATTTTCTGAAGGTTTTATACTGTGAGAGCAGCAATGGAAACCCAGGTTGAAAATTCTCCTTGTCTCCCTCAAAACAATCCCACTTCTTGTGAAATCGATGAAAAAGACAGCCCTTACTACTTTGAATCTGACCATACTGCCCTCAGGTGTAACCCTGATTACTGCAACCTTCTCAAAACGCTCTGCCGGCTCGAATCGCAGCGGATAAAGGCCATTCAGGACATTGACCAACTTTATAAGTGCCAAGAATCAGCTCTTAAGGATCCGATTGCATTTGTTGAACAGCTGCAGCGTGGTGAAGACTTGAACTTCCCAAAGCGGCAAACGGTCGCTGAAATCCCTGTGATAAACTGGGAGGCTTACACTTCCAAAAAAGATATAGCTGCCTATTGTACTTCAAGACACATGACCCGCAAGAAGAGACCAGGTCCAAGCATCGGTTGTCTACAAGGCAGTAGTTATATGGGTAAGTAATAATTTCTCTCTATGTAGCTATAGGTACTGACAGGGCTGTGTAGTAAGAAGCTTGCTTCCTGCACATGTGTGGGTCAGTGTTTTTTTTGCACTGCTAGGAGTCACGACACCAACGTCGTGAATTATTGAGCAAGTGAAGTACAACTACCAGGAAAGACATTTGTGTTTTTTGGGGATGAAATAAGTACCATTTGAACACCGGTGGGGGAGGTCATTGTAATCGACCACTCCCTGACTGCTGCTAAATTTCAGGCCTTGGCATTTCATCTATCCTTGCATTCTGAGTTCAAATTCTGCTGGCAGAGTTGTTGCTTAGTGGTATTTTGCCTGTCGCTATGTTCTGAGTTCAAATTCCACTGTGGTTGACTTTGCCTTTCATCCCTTTGGGGTCGATAAATTAAAGTACCAGTAAAACATTGGGTCGATGTAATCGACTCGTCCCCTCCCCCCAAATTTCAGGCCTTGTGCCTCTAGTAGAAAGAATTATCATTATGGCAGCGAGCGGAAGAATGCTTTGTGGCCTTTCATCTATCTTTATACTCTGAGTTCAAACTCCACTGAGGTCGGTTTTGCCTTTAATCCTTTTGGGGGTCAATATAATAAGAACCAATTGAACACTGGGATTGATGTAATCAATTAGCTCCCTACCCCGAAACTGCCAAAATTTGAAATCATTATTATTATTATTGCAGATGATGGTGATACAGATAATATGTTTAGAACCGATTGTCCAAAGTCACAAACTGTTGTACGTGGGAGATTAAAAGATGAAAATAAACCTGTCAGCTTCAACCAACTCTGGAGCGTAGATGAACAGAAAAGGTAAATAGCATTGCATGTGTTTGTTGTTGTTTAAACTGCAAGTCAGGTTTGTTGAAGAAGATCAATGTTGAAAGGGACTCAGCCGTGACCATTCCAGCTTATTTTGTATGCCTGGCCAACTCCTATCAAACCATCCAACCCCTGGAGGATGTTAAATGATGATGATGATGATGATGACCTAACTTTTAGTTAAACCTTTTTTTTTTCTTTTTAACTTCTTTCAGTCATTTGGCTGTGGCCATGCTGTAGCACTACCGTGAAGGATTGTAGTCAAACAAATTGGCTTCAGGACTCATTTTTTTAAGCCTCATACTTATACTATTGTACTCAACTGCTAGGTTACGAGGATGTAAACACACCAACACCAGCTGTCAAGCAGTGGTCTAAGGCACACACACACAACAGGCTGTTTATTTCAGTTTCCGTCTACCAAATCCACTCACAAGGCTTTGGTTGGCCCAAGGTGCGACTGAACCCGGAACCATGTGGTTGGGAAGGAAACTGTCATTTGTATATATGGTTTATGCATGTATATATATATATGTAGGCATGCATATATTTATGTGTGTCTTTGTGTCTGTGTTTTCCCCACTGCCACTTAACCGATGTTGGTTTGTTTACATCTCCATAAATTAGCAGTTCAGCCAAAAGAGTGATAGAACAAGTTTACAAGGAAAAACAAGTACTGGGTTGAATTTATTGGACTAAAACCCTTCAGGATTGTGCTCCAGCATGGCAGCAGTCCAACGTCTGAAACAAGTAAAAGAAGAAGAAACAACAACAATCTTATACAGTTTTGAAGTTGTGTAATGATGAAGTTTTAATTGGAATTTATTCTCTATTTTCCAAGGTTAGAAGAACTTTTGGTAAAGCACCCTCCTGAAGAAATCGAGTCTCGGCGCTGGCAGAAAATTGCTGCTGCTTTGGGCAACAGGACAACGCAACAAGTATGTATTAATTTTTGAATTTGGGAATAGCAAAAGCTTCAGACAAAATTCCTTTCTGTTTGGCTCTCTCGTTGTGAAATTTTAAAATTAAGTGAAAATTTTAAAATTTGGTATATTGATGTAATTTTTCATACTGCATTGTTATTTGCTTGTTCCAGAAATATATTAGTAAAATGTTACAGAGGTTTAAAATTTGGTTATTTTTTATCCAATCAGAAGATAGGATTTGGAAGCTTTCCTTTTTTTTTTTTTTTCTTTTTGCAAGGCATGGAAATAAAAGAAAAAGGAAAAAATCCTCAATGACATTTTTTTTTATTTTTGTGAAAAATTACAAAAAGAAAAGAAATGAATGGTCGATAAATTAAAATACCAGTCAAATATTGAGGTCGGGATAATTGATTAAACCTATTCCCCAAATCTGTGAGCCTGTGTCTGTTCGAAATCATTTTTGTTATTAATTAGGCACAGATGTGGCTGTGTGGTAAGAAGTTTGTTTCCCAACTACATGCTGCTGGGTTCAATCTCGCTGTCCAATTACTGAAACAGTTAAATGATGAAAGATATCCATAAACTTTCAATGATTCCAGAGTTAATGGTGGTAGTAGTGGCGTTGTAGTGTAACCCTAGGTCAGTCCTGGTTGAGCAGGACCATCTCACCTTTTTGTGACTATTTTACAAGACTATATTGACTTATTATTTTTTTGCTGTAGGTTGCCAGCCGTGTACAGAAATATTTCATCAAGTTAGCCAAAGCTGGTCTGCCAGTGCCTGGCCGAACACCAAACCTGACATCTTACACACGAAAGGTAAGTATGGAATGCCGTCCACTGCAGTCTTGTGTTGACTTAAGCTTGAAGAATTTGTCTTCTATTACATTTATGTTTTCCTCCGCTACTCTGGAGGTGCATGGCTTAGTGGTTAGGGTGTTGGACCCGTGATTGTAAGATTGTGGTTTCGATTCCTGGACCGGGCAACATGTTGTGTTCTTCAGCAAAACACTTCATTTCATATTGTTCTCTGCTAGCCAAAATGGGTAATCCTGCAAGGGATCAGTGTCACGTCCGGGTGAAGAATTCGTACACCTTGCAAACTGGCCCTTATGATTCGACACGAAATGGTAACCCTTACTTTTGCTTAGTTTCCTCTGGCTCTTTGTTCTATCAGGCATGGCTGCATAGTGAAAAGTTTGCTTCTTAACCAAATGGTTTTCTAGTTGAGTCCTGTTGCCTGGCATCTTGGGCAAGTATCTTCTACCATAGTTCCAGGATGGCCAATATCTTGCCAGTTGGTTTTGAACTCAAAAACCCGTTATATAGCTACATGTTTGGGTGTGAGTGTGCACATGTAGTGAAGGCATGTGGCTTAGTGCTTAGGTGTGTTTGGCTGACAGTCACAAGTGAGTTCAATTGTTGGCAGCGCATTGTGTGCTTGAGCAAGGCACTTTATTTCCTGTTGCTCTAGTCCACCCTACTGGCAAAAATGAGTGGTACCCGTATTTGAAAGGGCCAGTCTTGTCACATTCTGTGGCATCCATCGGGCTGTATAAAATCTGACTCGAGTTCCAATTGAACCAATCCAGAATAAAAGAGTTGGATGTTAAAATGAGGATGATTTAAAGGCAAATAAAATTCTTTCGCTTTCTTTCAGACTGGACATCGGCACCAACGCTACAATCGCTTCTACCACCAGTCAACGTTTCTCCAAGCACATGAGCTTCCGGTCTACATGTCTGACAATGATGATGAGAGCAGCCGCAGCATCGATGGCTGTAATTCATTGACAACTGATGCACTCCAAGCTGAGCACAGTAAGGACTTCACAGTGAGTATCGTTCTGTCTTGTGTATATTCATAAATGTATTTATGCTGTGTGTATGTATACGTATGTATATTGAGATCCTAAAAACCAAGGTGTTTACAGGAAAAAAAAAAAAGCATTGGTGTGGGTGCTGGTGGCATGTAAAAAGCATCCAGTGGAGCACTCTGTAAAGTGGTTGGTGTTAGGAAGGGCATCCAGCAACAGTCAGTGCTCAAGTCTACTGTCAGCAATTAGTGTTTGAACCAAGCTTTGAATTAAAAAAAGAGCCGCTTTAGTGAGTTGAAAAGGAGTGATGTTTCATCAGGACAATGCGTGACCCCCCACTGCAAAGATCACATCACAGAAGGCCGAAGAGCTTGGGTGGTTCAGGTTCTCTACCCAGCTGGATTCTCTTCCTTACGCTTACATAGGAATAAAACTGGATGGTCACAAACTGGATTGTCTTTGATCGAAAGACAACGATTACTTAAATTTTACTATAATTTTCTCTGTATTTCTTTTAATTGCAGGATGACGATGACGATGAGGACGATGACGACGACGATGATGACAATGAGGATGAAGATATCCCTCTGGAATTGAGAGACACAGCAGAATACAAAGAACTCATGAAACTGAAGAACTTGAAAATATCTCGATTCAACACAGGACAATGTCAAACATTGAAGGTAAGTAAAATGTTTTTTTTTTTTTTTTCCATACTTTCTCCAGAACCTTCCTTTAACCCTTTAGCATCCAAATTACTCTTTCAAGTGTAATGCCTATTTATTCTCATTGTTTTCAATTAATCATGGATTATCTCATAGCTTTGCAATTTCAATGATGTGATTATTAAGCTTCGGAATGACATTGTAGATTAGGTGTGAGGGGCTGGATCTGGTCAGTTTGAACGCTAAAGGGTTAAATTATTACTACCATTTGGGTTGGTCGATTCATTAGAGCAGCGTTTCTCAACCAGTAAATTCTTCTGTAATTTCAAAAATATTTGAAGCAGACATTGTGTGTTTCAAGAAAAATATGGTAAATAAAGGCTTCATTCATCCCTGGATCTCCATGGACTGTATCTGCTTCTAACAGACTCCCCTCCCCAGAATAAGCAATTTTATTTTATTCTTCTCTTACTTCTAGTGTATCAACTGTCGCAGAATTCTTACAAATCGATGGCATTGTATCGATTGCCAGGAGCAGGGTTTATCAATTGATTTGTGTCAAGTATGTATTGAAAGGTAAGTTCATTATCATTATCAAATGTCTGTTGTTGATTAGTTTGACTAGATTTCTTCACGGTGGTACTCCAGCATGACCACAAACAAGTGAAAAATACACACTCACATTGGTCAGCATTGTGAGATTTTCTCTTGACCAACTAATGTGTATTCTTTAATTCTGTTTGTCACTTGACCGTGGCCATGCTGGAACACCACCCTGAAGGGTTTTAGTCAAATAAATCGATCGCAGGACTTAATTCGTGAGCCTAGTACTTATTTTATTGGTCTCTCTGGCCAAACTGCTAAGTTAAGTTATGGGAATTTAAAAACCGATTATTTCACTGATTTTCTTTCAGTTCTTTTGAACATCCTGTCCATCAAGTGAGCCACCGACTGAAGCCATTGAACAGCAATCCAAGTTACGTTGACAACGATTACACCAAGTTCTCTGGAGACTATAATTACTTAGATCCGAACTATATGCCAGCCAGTTGATGATAACTTAACAGGATTCATCACAAGATGGCTTTGTGATAAGCTGACAAACTTGGCAGATTGCAGATACGACACAAAAGCCAACCAGCCTGCTGTGAACAGACTTAACATAAATGCTATTCTAACCATCCATCGAATTTTGTTTTTCTTATATTTCTAAATTTAGCAGATCAAGTGAATGCATTAGACGGTCTCTATTCTGCAGCCTAGTTTGGTGTCCTTTTTCTTTAAGTACCAAGTGGAATTTACCTGGTCGTAAATACTTAAAACTTAACTTTTAAGTATTTACTCTTTACTTGTTTCAGGCATTTGACTGTGGCCGCACTGGAGCACTGCCTTCTAGTCGTGCAAGTTGACCCCCAGGACTTAGTGGTTCGGCAAAAGAGACCGATAGAATAAGTTATGGGGACATAAACAGACCAGCATCGGTTGTCAAGCAATGTTAGGTGGGGTGGGGGGGGGAAACATACATATGCATATGTACTTATCACACAGCCACTCCTATAGTTTAATAATAACTTTTACCTGTTAGTCCTGGAGACCTTTACAACGATTATGAAGGTTACTACTCCTCAGATTAAATATAAACAAGAAAATTTATCAAATACAAATGATATTTATTCACTTTAAATCTTCACTAAGCCACAAGGTAACCCCTGAAATGGAAAAGAAAGAACATTTCAATTAGCAAAAGACATCAATAAATTCTTTTCTTTGTATGTTTTACAGAAACAAAATTAGTCCTGAAGAATCATCATTTAATGTCCGTTGTCTGGAGAGCCAGCAGCTGCACCAGGCTCCAATCTGCTCCGGCAAGGTTTCTACAGCTGGACAACCACTCTGGGAGCGTAGTGGGTGCTTTCTATGTGCCACCGCCGCAAGAACCAGTCAGTGGGTACTGACATCGGCCATCTTTGGATGGTGCTTTTTACATGCCACCGGCATGAGAGCCAGTTAAGGAGCACTGGCCACAGCTACTAGAATATAATTTTGAAGTTAAGATTAGAGAAATACAAACTTGACTGATTTATATAAGATAAATTAAGAAATGGTGAACATCTGCTGATAGAAGTAAACAAAAACTGTCTTTGATTACACTGTGGAACACAATTTTTGTCCTTGGGTAGCAACTGTTGTTTCCTATTTGCTTAATCCTACAAAGTGTGAAAAATGCCTAATATTTCCTTCAAACTCAGCTTTTTTTAATATTTATTCAAACCCCAAAAATCTCCCTCGACACATAGCTATAATGTTACCTCACTGCTCATGATCAGAGATGCACATATTGTTAGCTACCAAGAGACATACTCAAGGAGTTAAGGTCAAGCAACTGACAAGCAAATCTGTGGTAGTGAACAGAATATTTGCTATAATGATATTTCTGCTTCAGTAACCTCAGCACTGAATCTGTTCGAAACATAATGGAAAATAAGTCAGTTTCAAAACATTGATGCCCAGGTCACAAAAGTGAAGTGTGAAGAGAATTTCGTTTTTGATTTCTAGACAGAAACAAATAGGAAATAACACTCGCAGACCAAAGACAAAAAAAATACAAATTCTGTTCCACAGTGTTATATGCCTGTTCAGTCACAGCTGAGTTGAGCTAAAGAAGAAGAACAACAACAGCAGTTAAATATGCAGACTCTAATCAACAGAGAAGCAAAAGTGGGATTCTTTCTAGAAGTAGGATTGGAGCTTAGTTTTCTTTTTTATTCAATGAGGCAAACTAGAACAAGAGTTAAGTGCCTTGCTCAAAAGAGAGCAATGAAGTCTGAAGTTTATCATCAATCAACATGTAACGTCCATTTTTTTTTTCCATGCTGACATGGGTTGGACAGCTTGATGGGAACTGGTAAGGCCAGGGACCACACCAGGTTTCATAGTGTTTCGGTTTTATCTCTACAGCTGGGTACATACTCTTTCTAATACAAACTACTTTACAGAGTGTGCTGGGTACTTTTTATATGGCACCAGAACCCACACCAATGTTTTTTAGATGGTACCTTAGTTCTTCTCAAGCATAGCAATGCACCACATATTTGTCCCTTATGACTTATGTGCTAATGGTGAGTCAACAGTCTACATAGGAGAAAGAATATAAGCACATTGTATCAGTGACAATATTAAGGAAGAAATACTTACGGCAGCTTCATCCTCATAAACACCCAACACATGAAGAATGAAGTTAAAATGGTAAGAAATGACACGGAAAACAGAAGGACTCGGTTGAGACGAGGCAAACTTGGTTTGTTGGTTTGATCAAGGATGACAAAACCTACACCTCCGAGGGTGAACAAGAAGCTGGAAGCCAAACCTTCCATTATATATTGACCATTTACTCTATACGGCATGAAGGCCACCTGCAAAAGAAAGAAAAAAAAAACAAGTGTTGGACATGTGTCAGTGGTTTAGTGCAGTGATAGACATTTTGTTTTCTGTGTTACTCAGCCACTGACCCACAACAAATTCTAGTTGTGTTAAAGCTTTAACCCTCTAAGGAGATGCAGTTTTAGACTGGCAACCTGGAGGACGAAGTGAAAATAATCAGTCTCCTATAGTCTGAAATCAAGGACATGGCCCTATGCTTCTTATAATGTGGATGAGCCATTTCATTCAACATTAACAAATAAGGATGTGGACTTGCACACATACCCACACATCTTGTACTTGTTTCAGTCATTAGACTGAGGCCATGCTGGGGCACCACCTTGAAGAATATTTTTTTAGTTGAATGAACGGACTCTAGTATTTATTTGTTGTTAAGCCTGGTACTTATTCTATCACCTGAGCCATGCAAACGCGAGTTCTCATTGGCATGTTTTGTGGTAGGGATAAAAAAACAGGTCCCTTACTGGTTTTGTGTTTCCTCTTTCATCTGTTGTTGATCCGATACTAGGAGGTTCCACAATTACATCATAAATGATTCCTGAAAATAACAAGGAAAAAAAAAATTAACAATATATATAACTGTTTCTCATATATGCACATCATCACTATTTTAACATCTACTTTTCCATGCTTGCATGGGTCGGATAGAATTTTTTGTTGAGACATATTCTACAGCTGGATGCCTTACGCTCCATGACCATACACGTTCTCTCAGGACATTGAAAATGAACGACACTGCTTGAATGAAACTCATTTACAACAATCATGCTATTTTAAGACAAATACACAGAGGCTTCTTTCAGTTTCCATCTACCAAATCCACTCACAAGGCTTTTAGCTATTAAAGGTGATCTTGGCAGGATTTGAATTCAGAATGAAAAGAGCCATGATTAAACACCACAGTGTTTTATTCAGCACACTAACAGCCAAATAATAATGATAATTATAAGCTTGCATGCAAAATTTAGAATGACATTGAAGGTAGGTATGAGATGCTAGATATGGCTAGTTTGAACATGAAACTAGTAGAGTATGTGGGGGTGGATATGGCCCTAATAGGGTTAAAGACAATATATCTCACCAAGGATTTGAACACAGAATATAGAGGAAACTAAAATGCTGGAAGTCATAAATAAGAACTTATTCCTGTGAAATGACAGAACCAGCTAAAACCAGCCACAGTTATCTTCTTCATCATTTAATGTCCATGTCTCCATGCCAGCACAGGTCGAATAGAATTTGTTGAGACGTTTTCTAATGCCAGAGATATAACTGCACACATGCAACAAACAAGGAGATTCTTTTGGTTTTTGTTTAAGAAATCTACTCCCTTAAAGGTTTGTCGACCAGGGGCTCTAGCAGAAAACATTTGTCCAAAGTGCCATGATTCACTGGAACTGAATCCAAAACCACATGGCGAAATTAATTCCATAAGAAACAGCAGAATGTGGCTTTATTATAAGACAGAAAAGCAGCGACAAGGGGTGACTTTAGCTTACTAATATAACAGGAGAATGGAGGGCATACCTACACAAGTGTGCCTCTCTCCTACCGAATTTGTTTCTTTAGCACTTTCAGAAAGATGGATATTTTTTAATGCAATTTTCTACAATAACTCTTCAGATGGTGCAGATTCCAATTATATCGGAATTTGTAGTGGGAAAAAAAAAAAAAAAAAAATTCTCCGTAGGTTGGGAGTGGAGTTTCGGAAAAGTAAAACACGAGTATATATATATATATATATATATGTGTGTGTGTGTGTGCATGCTCACCATTTTTCGATGTAATCGTAATTTACACACTCTGAAAAGTATCTGTAGAGAATTTCATTTAAAAATATTCATTTTTCCGAAAGTTATGAAGAAACAAAACCGACTCGCGTGAATTATAATTTTCGATATAATCGATGTCTACACAATCTGAAGCGTATTTATAGAATATTTCGTTTACAAACAGATCCGATTTTCTAGAAGTATGAGGGAACAAAAATCGGTGGGGTACACTTGTGTAGGTATGCCGAAAGGAGTTAAGTGGGGGAAAACCACAGGTCCCGTAATTACGTCTCCCTTTTTATCATACTCAACCGTCTTATAAAACTGAATAATGAGGTCATCGATACCACATGTCTGAGGATGGGGCTACAGACTGGGTGATCACGGATGGAAAACATTTGATTATTGGTATCTTCGACCAAAGTGGACTTTAAGCCAACAACTATTGCTGACGAAAGGTCTCAAGGTAAGTCACCCATTCTGTTTGAAATAGCAGCCAAATCTTCCAGTAAAAAAAAAAAAAAAGCGTATAAAAATCTAGATATACTTGGATCAAAGCAAAATCTGGATGCTCATGGTTGGAACGATTTTGGTGAGGGTTCTGCTCGATCTGGGCTAACTTGGGGCTAAACAATAACTATCCAAGTGGATTCTCAATGTGTTCGTTCGATTTGCGAGAAACAGCGGTCGAAATTATCTCAACTTAGACACTGCTGCGTAAAAAAGGAAGGACATTTAGAAAAATATAGTACTTTATATACTGCAAAACGACGAGATAGTCACGACAGGAACGCCTCATATGAGCGAAGGCTAAATCAACAACAGCAACGAAACACACCTCTTACTATCGCTCCTCCTCCTCCTCCGGCTTCCGTGCTATCTTTGAGAATGGTTACGTGGCTCTTACAAAGAGGGCACTGTCGATATAAATAACAGACACACATGCACGGTTAGTCAGAGCGGCAGACCGAGCGCATGGTCAAGAAAACATTAAATGAACAAGACTTTAAAATTATCAGATAATTAAAAAACAAAAATTGTGTTTTATGGAATCAATTAATTAATGGGGAGTTCATGAAATTTTTGCTTGCAACAAAACCTAACAACACACACATGCATTGGTGCTTCGTAGACTTCGTTTGCTCACAACTTTCTCATAAAAGCATATTTGTTTTAAATAATGAAATATCTGAGCAAAAATGTCCTACATAAACACATGTACAGGTGGCAGCGACTCGTGGTTAGGTTCAAACAGAGTCTATTAGATAACAATAACCGGAGGCTGCTAATATTAAATAGAGGATGCAATGATACGATCTTTAAGCGTGTTTGGGGGCCACTTTACTATAATACCATTAACAATTTGATAACATTATCCTCTATAATAATAAGCGGCTCTCGCTCTATGCATGATTACACGAGACAAGTGTAACCCTACCCCCAACTTTTGTATGGATAATAACGTGTAACCTATCTATCTAGATAGATAGGTAGATAAATAGAGAGAGAGACAGATAGATATGTATGTATGTATGTATGCACACAGACAATGTAATAGAGTTTATTTATTTGTGTGAAGCTAATATTTTAAACCGTTGCAACGTGAGGTGGAACCCTTTAACGTAACATAAGATAAAATAAAAATAAATAATAGAATTCAAGATTTATCTGAGTCTTTGAGGCGAACGAGACACAGAAGGAAGCTGGTCAGACATGAAACAAACCATATTACATATGTGTAGAGAGTAATTACACTTACCTCCGGTTACCATGAAATATGATAGTAAAACTAAAGTGAACATAAACATTGCTGAAGGTTGTCTGAGCCATGCCGGTTTCTTCAACTTAATATTCGGACAAACAAGGACTGTGAAAGGAAGGTTGTAGAAGGTCTCCATGATGTGTCAACAGGAACGATGGGTGTCACGTCACGACATCTACCGGCAAATGGTCGTGCTTTATATATCCAAGTGCGATAACTCTTCGTTGATTTTTTTTTTTTACTCTGGAATACATTACCGGATTAATTATGGAAATTGTTCCGGATTTCTGCATTTTCTGGTTTTCTGGAGTGAGGGGTTCCTCAACCGGAGTCCATACAAGATTTCGTTGTTAAAATTCACCTGCAATACTTCTACAACACAAAATATTTTTGGTTTTATACAATTCCTAATAATAATTTTTTTTTCATCTTTTACTTGTTTCGATCAGTAGACTACGGCCATGCTGGAGCACAGCCTCGAAGATTTTTTTTAGTCGAATGAAATCCACTCACAAGGCCTTGCTATAGCTGAAAAGGCACTTGGCCGAGATGCCTCGCAGTGGGACTGAACCTGCAACCATGTGGTTGGGAAGCAAACTACTTACCAAACTATCCCACCTGTGCTTAAATGCTACATAAAAGGAGATTAAGACACTTATCCAGCAGAAACACGTATCGGATTGGAATTTAATGCGAATAATACTGTAATAAACAAATTTTGAAGATGTATAATTCTCCATTCATTCTTTATATATATATGTAATAATTAAATTATATATTTTGCCCTTTTTAGTTATGTGCATTATTTCCCCTCCTGTCCCTGGGAAAATTACACCGGTCCGTGGTGCAAAGAAGCTTGAGGACCGTTGGAATATAATATGAAGGAAAATTAGCTACTATTTCTAGCAGGGTCGAAGGTGAAGGCCGACCCTCATTGAACCGTAGCACATGTAGTGACATCTCGCGGTTTAAATGAAAGAGCTTGTACCAAGGGAAGTAACTAGCTCTAACCCTAGGAGGCATGTGTTGACGAAAGGAAATATGTCTTCGCTTTTTACCAAAGTTATTTATCCCAAACAGGCATTTCATTATATTTCTGCTACCTTAACACGTAAATTAATCATTTTCCTTCTCTTTCTTCTGTTCTTAATGCACACTGCAGATGTAACCATAATACACTGTTCTCTATTATTTTTTTGTCATTTAAACTATTGTGTACTATGCGTGTTCAAATGTTTATAATTTCTTAGAATCCATCGAAAAGGTCACACATTTATTTTGATTTAATTAAAAAAACTGATGATTTTACCAAGGGGTTTTCCTCATTCTACTACATTCTCTCAGCCTTCTCACATCACTTCTGTATTTTTAAATGAAGCAAATAATTTTATATCCAATAATCGTATCTATTTCTGCACTCTGGTTGAATCAACGAGGAAGATCCATCCTCTATGCGGTAACTCGCCTTGTTAGAAATAACAGTCATACTCTGCCGTTTTAAATGAAGAAAAAGCAAGAGATGTAGTTCTTGAGAAACTATGCCTGCAAAGAAAGAAAGGTAGACCAAAGGATTGAATCTTCCTCAAATCATATTTTACCGTCTTAAGACACCGAAGGACACATTAGGAGTCGTCGTTCGAAGTCCCTGATACACAGAAACACAGGGAATTTGTGGTGGGAATAACACATTTCCTTTACATGTGTACATGCATCTGTATACATAAATGTATTGACATCTACACACACACACACATATATTTATATGTATATATACATACATATACTTGCATGCGTGTATAAATATATATATGTATATATATATAGTATATGCATAATCTATATTTACGCACACACACACACGTATATATAAAATATACACCCACACACATATATATGCATGCATATTTATGTATAAATATATATTCTATAAGCATGTATGTATCTTTTATTTCGGGCATTAGACTGCGGCCATGCTGGGGCACCATGTTGTAGAACCCCTAGTTGAACTAATCGACCCCAGTACTTATTTTTGTTAAATCTGGTACATATTCTATCGGTTTTTTTTTGCCTAAACGCTAAGTTACAAGAACGTAAACACACCAACACTAGTTGTCAAGCGGTGGCGGGGGGACAAACAAATATAAAAACAAGGCGCAGGAGTGGCTGTGTGGTAAGAAGCTTGCTTCCCAACCACATGGTTCCGGGTTCAATCCCACTGCATGGATCCTTGGGCAAGTGTCTTCTACTATAGCCACTGGTCGACCAAAGCCTTGAGAGTGGATTTGGTAGACGGAAACTGAAAGAAGCCCGTTATCTGGGTGTATATGTTTGTTCCCTCACTATCGCTTGACAACCGATGGACCCTGGCCCTCGTACCGGTGGCACGTAAAAGCATAGAAACCCTGCCAAAGCAGACATTGGAGCTTGATGCTATTCTCTGGCTCATTAGATCCTATTGAACCATTCAACCCAATCCAGCATGGGGAATGGACATTAAATAATGATGTGAATGTTGATGATGATGATATTTCTCTTTTTTCCTTTTTTCAGAAAACTGCTGCCGTGTAAACAATGTGAACCCCTTATCACAGAAATTACCTTTTCCTACGAGATTCTCCTCGTCAGTCTCTCAAACGAATCCTATTCATGAAGAACAAAGTTCTGTTGTCAAATCAGGTAACTTTAATTTTTCTTATGCTTTTATTTTCATGCTGGTTTCTAAGTCACTGGAATACAACCATTTAAGATATGCAAGTAATTACACCTGCCACCCATCTCCACCCTGGTTCTTCATTTTACTGAATATGCCACCCAGCCCCTATTCTAATTCTCTGTACTTCTGTTATTATTATCATTATTAAGGTGGTGAGCTGATAGAACCGTTAGCATGCCGAGTAAAATGCTTAATGGTATTTTTTCAAGTGATCAAATGTTTGTGCCGTACAATAGCTTGCTCCCTTCATCAAACCAATGTTGCCTGAACAGGTGCACTATTTCAGGTGTTGAAGTGATCGCAGAGACGAAGTGTTTTGCTCACGAACACAACGCATCACCTCATCCAGGAATTGAACTTGCAATCTTGTGTTTGTGAATACAATGCCTGACCCACTAAGCCATGTACCTTTATATATACATACACACACACAGGCATATATATTTATATATTCCATTTCTTTTCTTTTTTTGTAGATGAGACTGGTGGATATATTGAACTTCCTGTTCCAAAAGAAGAGGATTATTTTGGGGTCCATAAACTGGTTACCATTAAAAAGCTTTTCTCCAGTCGGGTTCACTTTGGTCACAAAAAGGGACTCCGTAGTCCCTACATGCTTCCATACATTTATGGAAACCGGCTGGATGTTGACATCATCGACCTTGAAAAGACGCTACCTTTGTTCCAGAGTGCTTTAAATTTCACAGCACACATAGCTTACCAGCAAGGCATCATTCTGTTCATGAGTCGCCACATCCAGATGATGCCTATAATAGAACGGACGGCAAGAGAGTGCGGAGAATATGCAAACTGCCGTGAATGGGGTGGTGGGATCTTTACGAATTCGAAAGTGATGTTTGGTGCCACCACACGTTTGCCAGATCTTGTGATTTTTATTAGTACTTTAAGCACAGTCTTTGAGCCACACACAGCCATCCGAGACAGTGCTAAAATGTGTATTCCTACAATTGGAATCGTCGACACTAACACAGATCCTCGACTCATCACATATCCTGTACCTGGCAATGATGACTCTCCAGCTTCCATAGAACTCTATCTTGACCTCTTCAAGTCTGCGATTCTAATTGGTAAAGAAAAACGGAAGCAGGATGAAAGTAAATTGATGTAGGGACCTTTTTCTTCTTATTTTTCTTTTGCAGTTTTTGGAATGTAGTTGAAGCAATAAATAAATGATTTGTTTGTAAATGTTGTTACTGTTATTATTTAACCCTTGGTCATTCCTGGCCAATGATCAAAGACAGCCCAGCAGTGACTGTTCCACATCATTTACTTTGATGCTGTCTGGCTTAACATACAACAAGGTGTGATGAGGGTCTCAGTCAGTGAAGACTGGATTTGTTTCTACATACACACATTTACAGAAATGGACAAGATATTTTTGTGGAAGACTAGCCATTGCCCCTGCAGGAAAGTCTTTCCTCACCATGCTAGCAATGGTTATCATGGATAAGATCGGTTGCTCAGCAAGAAGCAATTCCTTTAGGAAGAGAAATTTCTTTGATTGTGTGGCTAGACAGGAAGTTGGAGGTGCCTAAGTTTCTGGGTGCAGTGGAAGATTGGTGAGTGTGTGTGCCATCATCATCATCGTTTAACGTCCGTTTTCCATGCTGGCATGGGTTGGACAATTTGGCTGAGGTCTGGAGAGCCAGCAGCTGCATCAGATTCCAATCTGATCTGGCAATGTTTCTACAGCTGGATGTCCTTCCTAAGAGTAAGTGACAGGAAAGGCATCCTGCGATAGAAAATCTACCTCAATGAATTGTGTGACCCACGAAAAAAAAATGCACATTGATGATGATGAGGATAAATGCAAAGCTTTACTAAGTGTTGTCACCTGCAAATTCATTTTATAAACAAGGCAAAAGGAACATAGAATTTTAAATAAAGTACATTTATTTTATATATATACATGTATTGTGTATATACTCACATATTAGCTGAAGCGATATTACATCTCGTTCACAAAATTTCTTGCCTGAAAACAATTCTTTACATAGAGGTGGTTGACAAAAAAATGTCTGTCAAGCTTGGTAACCTTGCAACGTCATTTTCAAAATAAACACATCTTCAAAATCTCAAAGCTATGAGGAGATAATACATGATTGATCTTATAAAATGTGAATGTATATAAGCATTATATATGATGAAGTTATCCAAATGTTATAGGGTGAGATAAAAATGTGTTTGTCTTTGCATGTAGGTAAGTAGCATATTAAAATCCTTATTATATTATAGATTTTACAGGTGGTAAATTTAATCTCCTACCCTGGTTAAACTTAACCATGTGGCCATTGGATACCTCTAGACAAGTCCAGTCTGTTGCAACAATTTGGGCCATATTGTTGTTTATCTCCTGGCTAGTCCAGACCAATGATGAAAGACAACCCAAGAGTGACTGTCCTGTTTTTTTTTTAATTTGAGTAACAGGGACATCATTATCTGAAGCTGAGAGTATATTTGGTCGCCAGAAACCGAACGAAGCCTGTTACATACACACACATAATGAATGAAGGAAATGGAAATTGGAGTTAGCAAGAATCTTTATTCAACCCAAATTCTTCTTAAGTCCATTTTCTGTTTCCCTCATTCATTTTAAACTCAATGAACACAACAAAATTCCTGACGTAGACCCAGTGACATATCATAACTGTGAATGACATCAGATAGCCTAAACGGTGAAAATGCTTTAATCGGCATACAACTAACCATATACCTGAGGTCCAAATATTTTATATATATATATATAATTGTACATATATATATGTACAAATATAAGTTTCCAACCTGAATATCCTTACTTATCAGGGAAAAACTCAAAAGGGCCACAAGCACCACCCTTCTTTTGATTAAATCACAAAAAAAAAAAGAGAAAAGCTTCTAATTATTTATGTGACTGTGTTTGTCTGTGTATGCGTATGTGTTTTTCTCTATGAGACTATGGTTGTTTCTTCTGGTGCAGGTGCAGCAGCAGCAGCAGCGGTTGTTGTTGTAACAGTTGCTGTTGTACTTGTTGTTGGAGGTGGTTGCAGGGGCAGCGGAGGTATAAGTATTGCCCGTAGCTTCTCGTTTAACTGAGAGATTTCAAGGTTGTACTTCTCGTACGACTTGACCAGCTGAGTAAAGCGCACCAAACCTAAAGCAAAAGATAAATAAGAATGTAAATTAGTTATGAGAGACATATACAGTTAGTGCCAGTAAATAGGCAGATTTGTAAGAGCATTAATCAGAATGCCTAGTGGTGTTTGCTTGGATTCCTTGTGCTCTGAGTTCAAATCCACACCAAGACATTATTATTATTCAGGTTACTACTTGGAATCGAACTTGGAATCTTGGGGTTAGTAGCCCGCCATGTGCCCACGGGCATATAGCATAGTAGTTAAGAGCGTGAGCTACTAACCCCAAGATTCCGAGTTCGATTCCAGGCAGTGACCTGAATGATAGTAATAATAATAATATAGAGCTGTATTAATAATAACATCAAAAAATACCTTAGGAATGAGAACCCATGTTCAAAATTTTCTCAAGACACCTGATGAAGGCTGGAAGGTATATCAGCTGAAACGTTGTGTTAACAACAAAGATGAGGACAAATATCCATCAAATGTAAATAATGTTAATAATTCCTCATCTCTTGAATATAGAACTGTGTTTCCATAATTAGTTGAAGCAAGCAAAGGAAAAGAATTCCATCAGAAATATGGTAACAAAAGGGTCAAGGGCCTAGCTTGAGCAGACTCAGTTGTAATATATCACAGGGTCTAGATGTTCCAATGCTTTCCAGAGTGGATGGGGAGATTAGTCTCATCCCCAAAATATACAGTTTATGAACTAATAAAATGGATAGCAAAGAAAATCACTCTTGAGATAAAAAAAAACCCCAAAAAACATGAAAGTAACGAAATCAGCTGTAACTGACGATTGAACACAGACTCATTGATGAGACGGACGGACAGACAAACACAATTGGATCACTGTTGATTATCGAATCTCAGATCTGCTCAACAGGGAAGGCTGACCTGGGGCCAAACAACAAATGGTGACATACCTTCTCCATTTCCTGGGAATCCGTATTTTTCAATGATACCCATTTCAATTTGTGTTGCTAACGGGAAAACAAGCTGCATAGTTTTCAACATGTCATTGCCAGCACTCTCTCGAGCTTCGTCTAATTGAGCTACATTCTCTTCCTTGTTCAGCGTGTCAAGGATTTCGTTAAGTACCACTGAAACAAAACAAACAAATTGTCTAAATCATGACTTTATCAATTTTATTATTATTTTTTTTCTAGCTTTATGTCTTGAGTTCAAATCCTGCCAAAGGACTTTGTCTTTCATCCCTTATGGGGTTTAGTTGAAGAAATGAGGGTTGATGGAATCAATTAAACCCCCCACCCCACCCAATTTCAGGCTTTGAGCCTATATAAGAAAGGATTGTTATTAGTATAATTTCCTGGCTTCCAAAAAATAAAAGAAAAAAAGTCCTATGGTCGATTATTCGACTAAAATCCTTCAAAGTGGGGCTCCAGCATGGTCGCAGTCAAATGACTGAAACAAGTAAAAAACAAAAGGTGTTTCTAATTGAAATACCTGTAAATTAACAAAATATGTTCCTCTCTACGTAACAAACATGTTTTTTTTTTTTAAATTAAAGTATTTTTATTCCTACCGTTAAGTAAAAAAGAAATAAAATAATAAAAAAGGCGAATAATATTTTGTTTTCGGTTTCAGGATTTCATGTCAACTATATTCATACACAAACCCCATATGCCGAAATTTCAATTAATTATAAAGCTGAGCCTTCCAATCATATGGTTTCGGGTTCAGTGTCTTCTACTTTAGCGCTGGGCACCGATCAAAGCCTTGTGAGTGGACCTGGGTAGCTGAAAAAGGAAAGCAGTTCATTACACACAGACACACACACTTCTTTGTGTGTGTCTGTTTTCTGTCTGTCTCCGATAATCTGTGTTTGTGTGTTTATGTCTCCGTAACTTAGAGGTTCGACAAAAGATCATCAATAGAATAAGTAACAGACTTAAAACAAACAAGACATAAGAACTGCGGGCGATTTGTTCGACTAAAGCCTCCTTTAAGATAATGACCCAGCATGGCCACTACCCAATGGTTGAAACAAACAAAGAATAATGGTTAATACTTTCAGTCAGGAATTCGGTGCAGCACATCATAAGTACCCAAACTGTCGTTTCTTTTACAGAATTCGGCAATCTTTCAGTTTAGAGTGTTTAAAAAGTAAAAAAATGAAAGGGGAAATAATAAGGGGGTGGGGAAATAGTCAACTGTTAAACCAAAGTAGACCTGGGGCTATAAGCCACCAAAAAGTGAACGAAAGTCTTTTATTTTGGAACAGAATTCCTCCATATGAATTCGTGTAAATATGACACAAATAAATTATCCGGCGTTCCAAATTGTCGCCGTAATTTTCTTTTCACCCGCATCCACATATTCTCCACATTTTGCGTGTGGACGTCCTCATTTGTGGCATCCACAAAGTTCTCCAGGTGCACAATCACTTCGTGAGGGCAGATTCCGTCATTTAGGCTTCATTTCTATTTACTCTTTTAAACACCGTAAACTGAAAGATTACCCCGAATTCCATAATAATTCTTCAGCGAAATGGCAGCAACATAGAGACAGATTTAAAAGCTACATTTGGATATTTCCCTACCTTTGCAGTCTTCGCTCGAAAAATGTTGACCAGAGGCAGCCA
>NC_069002.1:3190367-3191485 GCF_001194135.2 Octopus bimaculoides | reverse complement strand
GTCTTCAGAATAATATAATTAAATTAATTTAGTAGATTTTTCGTTATTTACAAAATTAATCGAGACGGTATTTAATCGGAAATACGGTTTCCGATTAAATTTGAAAATAAAAATAAAAATGATAAAAAGGAGAAATTTAATTTACAAGGGGAGCAACTCTGGGCAAATATTGACAGGAGTTCACTCCCATATTTATTTTGTAATACAACTGTATATTTACAACGTAAGCCATCTAAGAAATTAAAGAAAATTGATGAAAAAAAAAAAAAAACCGAATGTCACGAGACCCAAAACATTGCGGATTATTTTTGTACTTGCGTCATTCTCTGTATTGAAATCACTTTTAAAAGAGTATTTCCATTTTGGAGATAGGACCCAAGTGAAAATATTTGATAATATTGCTTACATACATACTTTGAATAAAGTTTTATACACGTTTCTGATATTTTTTTATGCATAATATCATCAAAAAGGTACGCCTACGATATTATGTTTTGATTGATACGTTACAGTGCATGTATGTCACCTGTATTATTATTATTATTATTATTATTATTATTATTGCCTTTGCACAGTTACAAAAAAAAAACATCCCATGCATATATCTGTATACATACGTACGTACGTACATACACACACACACACACACACACACACACACATATATATATGTGTGTATCCATTTTATTTATGTTTATTTTACTTTCACCCCCACCCCCCACATATATATATTCTTTTCTTTTCTACACGAGGCCCAAAGCTCGAAATTTTTGGGGAGGGGGCCAGTCGATTAGATCGACCCCAGTACGCAACTGGTACTTAATTTATCGACCCCGAAAGAATGAAAGGCAAAGTCGACCTGGGAGGAATTTAAATTCAGAACGTAAAGACATACGAAATACCGCTAAGCATTTTCTCCGGCGTGCTGACGATTCTACCAGCTCTCCTTTCTAGTCTAACGACCCTCTATGTTTGTTTTCGTTCGATTTCTCCACTGTCCTGTTTTTGTTCCCAACTTTGACCCTCCATAAATCCCAAATTTTATTTTGGTATTTATGGGAGCCACTGTCTTCGAAGACTCTCTCTCTCTCTCTCTCTCTCTCTCTCTCTCTCTCTCT
>NC_069002.1:3189753-3190303 GCF_001194135.2 Octopus bimaculoides | reverse complement strand
GGCTGCGGACTCGCGGTCCTAGGATCGTGGTTTCATTTCCCAGACAGGGCATTGCGAGTGTTTATTGAGCAAAAACGCCTAAAGCCCCACGAGGCTCTGGCAGGGGGTGGTGATGAACCCTGCTGTGCTCTTTCACCACAACTTTCTTCCTGTTTCTGTTGTACCTGCGTTTCAAAGGGGCCAGCCTTGTCACACTCTGTGTCACGCTGAATCTCTGCGGGAACTACGTTAACGGTACACGTGTCTGTGGAGTGCTCAGCCACTTGCACATTAATAAATGAGCTGCGACGTCACTGGTGCCAAGCTGTATCGGCCTTAGGGCGTGGATAGGGGAAGCTGGTATGCATGGGTGACTGCTGGCCTTCCATAACCAACCTTGTGCCTTGGAGGGATTTGGCTGCTATTTCTATCACGCCCTGCGGCCACGTAACAGCTATTTGCGATAAAGGACCCGAAATACCTGTTACGTGGTAGTAGGGCGTACTAGAAATAGCAGCTAAATCTTTTCTTTTCTGAGGAAAGGAGCCTTTTACGCGTGATTTCGATGTCA
>NC_069002.1:3186769-3188743 GCF_001194135.2 Octopus bimaculoides | reverse complement strand
GAATATTCTTTTTTATTTTTTTTATCAATCTTGTTAATATATATATTAGTTCTGAAAAGATGAAAAAAAAAATCTTTATTAGTTTATATGAAGATGTTTACTGAAGATTGTTATCGAATAACATCTGTCTATGTATGTATGTATGTTTGTATGTATGTATGTATGTATGCATCTATGTACGTATCTATCTATCTATCTATCTATCTATCTATCTGTCTGTTTGTCTGTCTGTATGTCTGTCAATCTTTCTATCTTTCTATCTATGCACACGTGCGTATGTACACACTTACACACTCACACAAACACACACACAACCAAACGCACAGATACACACGCACATACACACAAACAAACACACACGCACGCGCAATCTAATGTTACTACTTTTACCTTTTAGCTTAGAGACCAAAATAATGGCGTCTACATTCAAAATAGATCAGATGTTAGACTCGTTGCCTCCCCTGTCCACCTCACTTCACACTCAAGGATCACAAGATTAATTTCGCGAGTCACCGTAAGTGTATGTTAATGAACTCCACATAAAACAGATTTAAGCATAGTTTAGTAAGAAAAAGCCTTGATCCTATTATTTTTTGAGTAAGGAAAGTATTTTAACTTCAGTTAAAGAATAAAAGCTTGTCAATCATAGAATGCTTTCGTAATATAGAGTGAGACAGAAAAATCTCCCATATTTTACACGACTATTGTTGTGGCGCTTCTGCAGTTCGAAAAATGATACCAGTTTTTTTCATATAGTTAATGTTTCATCGTTTTTTCTCGGTTACAATTATGGAATGGATCGGTGCTCATTGTGCCTTTTCTGCAAAAACAGTTATCAAGAACGGTGAATCTGTGGAGGTACTTTTTGCTTAATAATAATAATAATAATGATAATAATAATAATAATAATAATAATAATAATAATAATAATAATAATTCTTTCTAATTTTGGCACAAGGTGAAGAGTTAAGTCGCTTATAAGGACCAATGTACTTGATTGGTACTTTATTTTCTCGACTGCGAAAGAATGAAAAGGTAAAGTTGACCTCGGTAGAATCTGAACTCAGAACCGGAAGAATTAGTAAAAAGCCGGAAGAAATATTCCAAAGTCTTTCCTTTTTTTTTTTCCATCGCTAGCTTGCCGCCTCCACTCCCCACTACTACTACCACTACTACTACTACTACTACTACTACTACTACTACTACTACTACTACTACTACTACTACTACCATTGCTGCTGCTTCTGTAATATACTACTGATAACATTGGTGCTGCTACTACTAATGCCACCACCACCACCACCATTACTACCACTCCCCCACCATCATCAATACCATTGCTGCTGCTTCTGCACTACTACTACTACTACTACTACTACTACTACTACTACTACTACTACTACTACTACTATTTATAATCAGCGGGTCTTTCATTTCCCAACAGAGGTGACGAGTGGAGGATATTACAAAGCCGGTGTTGTAATGATAATAAAAATAATTATAATAAAATTTAAAAAAACATACGTTGAAGAAATACAAACGACAGAAAAATATTCCTTCCCAGCACCAAAAAAGAAAAAAACAAAAACAAAACAAACATAAAAACAAAAAAATATAAAATAAAAGTGAAACCACAAAATTCAGCACTCCCAACAACACACGTGGAAAATATATTCGTGTTGGATTGAAAGAATAAATCTCATAACAGGAAAAAAAAAAATGGAATACAGAATGGGGTAGAAAGAGAAACTAAAGGAAAAGACCACATCAAACACACATACATAAAAATGAGCGCAAAAAAAGATACGAAAAATACATAAATAAAAAGATACGTATATAAATACACACACAAACACACATATATGCACACAAATATATAAATACACACACATATATATATATATGTATATATATATATATGTATAAATATGTATATATGTATATATATATGTGTGCGTGTGTATTTATATATAT
>NC_069002.1:3183727-3185782 GCF_001194135.2 Octopus bimaculoides | reverse complement strand
TGAGGGATGGGGTAGGGGTGGGGGCTAGTGAATAACATCGACCCTATTGCTCAACTGGTACTTATTTTATCAAATTCCCCCCCCCCACTCCAGGAAGGATGAAATCCGAAGTCGACCTTGGCGGAATTTGAACTCCAAACGTAAAAATGAGTGACCATTATTACGTTACAAGCCGCTTTAAAAAATCAAATCTAGTGTGAATTAGATCAATACACATTTACTTTCAAATGGCTTCCTTTCATAACCAATAACAAATGTGCAATTTATTGGAAATATCTGTCAGTACAGTCAGACGGTGCCTGAAAGTGAAAGACCGTGGTAGTTGCGAGTGGGCCACCTTGGTTTCCAGGCAACCAATATTTTTAGACACAGTCCGTCACTATATATATATATATACATATCATGGCATCTCACTATTGGCCAGACTGTAGGATGTGGTTATACATCGCTAGTCACAATGCGTATTGTTTTAGCCTTCGAACAATGCCACGCTGCCGGCTCGGTGAGTGGGCCCACGTTTCCCTCTGATCGGAAGGACATTCTGTCGTAGGTTTGCAGATTTACAGCCGAGTGGGTTGCAGCAACGTAGAATGAAGTGTTTTGCTCAACAACACAATATAAGCGCGTTATACACGCACACACATATATACACATAATACATACATACACAGACAGTTTGCTTACAATCCATCCTTATCAACTTGGCATCCATCACTACAATCGTCAAACTTCCTCTCCCTATCCCTCCTTCACATTGCTCTCAGAAACAACTCAACCACGCTTGTTTTGTCTTAGAACACCATTGATCGAAACGTCGATTGTCGGTTAAACGTTCACAAGAGAAACTTCTGCTTCTCCCTCACGTCTACCTACAGACATGAAACTTTTAAATTGTTGAGTGTATATAGTAGGCTTTGCTAATCATTATCACAGCGATAATCGTTCTTCGGTTAATTAATTGAGACATTTAGTTACAGTATACAGTCTTTGCTTCTAATTATTTTTCTTTTTGTATTTTCAAATGCCACGAAACATTTAACTGTGCCCCAACTGACAGCGCTATAGTTTCTTTGTGTATGTATGTATTTATGTATATATGTTATGTATGTGGTTATGTGTGTGTATGTGTATAGGTATAAAATGTATGTATAATATATTGTTGATTTATACACATACAAACACAGACATGTCTATGTATGTGATGTGTCCCTGTGTCTGTATGTGTAACGTACAAATAAACATACACAAATATGCATATGTATGTATGTATACATACATAGTACATACATATAAACACACACATATATATGTATATTTAGATAGACATATATATACTCACAAACATACATATAGATGTGTGTGTGTGTATATATATATAAACACACACACATATATAAATCTATTCTCTTTGTCTGTCTGTGTGTGTGTGTATGTGCGAGTGAATGACTGTCATTGTACGTATGTATATGTGTGGATTATTAGCGAAAATGCCTGTACGTGCGCAGGTGTGTGTGTATGTGTATATATCGTGTTTCCTTCTATCCTCGAAATTCTCTCTCAACATTTGGGCCTCAAGAAAATACTAAATCCAATAATACGATCGCGACACGGAGGGCGGCGCGGTAATGCGGGGCGGCGCGGATCGGTGGTGGCGGCGGCGGTGCCATCGAAAACATAGTAATTATCAAAAGACTAAGAAGCAGAAGAACTCCCGAAAGAATGGTAATTTACTTCATTTGTTTATGTTTTTATCTAATGATGACTTTTTTCCTTTTATTTTATCGATTTATAAATTAATTGATTGCCAACTTTTCTTTATCTTCTCTGTTTATTTTTTAATCTTCTTTTTTTTTTTGCATTATTTTCTTTTTTAATTTGTTCTGTTTTTAAGGTTTCAGCAATTTGTTGGTGTCACTCTTCAGGCGAAGTCGGTTCTTGGCGAAACGTTTATTCCACGAGGAACACGACGCACGCAAGTGATGTGTCTTTATGGTTTTACACATATATGTATATGTACATGTGTGTGTATATATATATATATATATATATATATAT
>NC_069002.1:3181168-3183444 GCF_001194135.2 Octopus bimaculoides | reverse complement strand
TATATATATATATATATATATATATATATATGTATATATATATATGTACATATATATTTATATATATGTATATATATATGTACACACACATACATATATATATATGTATATATATATATATGTACACATATATATGTGTATATATGTATATATATATGTTTGTATATATATGCATATACATACAAACATATATATATATACACACACATACATGTATGTATATACATACACACACATATAAAATGATTATATGTATATTTACATACATACGTACGTATACATGTGCGTGTGTGTGTGTGTGTGTGTGTGTTTGAAACATACACATATCGAATCTTCTGATCAAAAGGATGGAAATTTCCAACTAATTTCACCTTCATCCTAAATTACGCCAATATTACACCTTCAGCTTTCTATCTCTCTTTCTTTCTCTCTCTCTCTCTCTCTCTCTCTCTCTCTCTCTCTTTCTCTCTTCACTATCTTCTTTATTCAGACACCTACTCATAACAACACCAAACACACAAGCAAGCTACCAATTATATTTGCCAAACCGATCCTATACTAATTTAGCCTATCCTACCTAAGACTCCCCACTGTCACATCATGACATCGACTGTGAAAACTCCCAAAGTGAAAGAAACGCACACGAACAAACAAACAAAAAAAACCCCAAAACCACAACAAAAATCCAAAAACAAAAACAAAAAATCCAAGTAATTTGTTGCATTATTTGTTATTTTATATATATTTATTTTTGTTTCATTTGCTTTTTTTCCTACTCATTTTCGTTCCTCCTCTTCATACTACTACTACTACTACTACTACTACTGCTACTGCTACTGCTGCTGCTGCTGCTGCTGCTGCTGATGATGATGATGATGATCTCCAATTACAGTAGAAGACCAGAAAATTTAAGGGCGGACAGGCAAGTCGATATCATTGACTGGTATTTCATTCTATCGACCCAGAAAAGATGAAAAGGTAAAGTGGACCTCGGCGAAATGTGAACTCAGAACGTAAAGACGGATGGAATGCCGCTAAGCATTTCGCCGGGCGTGCTAGCGATTCTGCCAGCTCGCCGCTTAAAAAGATAAAATGCAATGTCGACCTCGGCCGAATTTGAACTCAGAACATATAGCGAGACGAACTGCCGCTATGCTAACGATTCTGCCAGTTCGCCGTCTTAATAATAATGATGATAATAATAATAATAATAATAATAATAATAATAATACTGGAAACGATGATAATTATAACAAAACCACGATTATGAAGACGATAATAATAATGCTAATTATGATAATAATAATAACAACAACAACAACAACAACAACAACAATAATAATAATAATAATAGTAGTAGTAGTAGTAGTAATAATGGAAATGATAATTATAACAACATCCACGATTATGATGAAGACGATAATAATAATATTATTAATAGTAGTAGTAGTAGTAGTAGCAGTAGTAATAATAATAATAATAACACAATAATAATAATATCAATAATAATGATAACAATGATGATGATAATAAAGAAGATATAACTATCAAAACTAATGACAAAGCTGTATTGGAAATATTATTATGCATTTATTATAAAGAAAGATGTGAAAGTTATTGACCAATTCTTTCTTTCTTTCTTTCTTTCTTTCTTTCTTTCTTTCTTTCTTTCTTTCTTTCTTTCTTTCTTTCTAAATCTTGAATAAAAGACAAGCCGAAAACATGCGAAGTTACTTGAGGCAATCAATTGTATGTACCCTGTTAACTTCCAATTATATATACATATATATATAACCCCCCCCCCCACCAAAAAAAAACAACTTTGCATTGCGTATCATTATTCATTTTCTCTTCTTATCTGTTGGATCAGCTCGACGCACATTGCATTATCTCGTTGAGTAACGGTACATATTATGAGAAAGTGCCATTGTTAACGCATAATAATATATTGCATGATGTAAAATACTTTCAAGCTAAAAACTTATGCGAATAGAACAGCTTTCGCTGCTTTTCAGTAGCAAATGGTGGAGCTTCTCTGTGTTTGCTCGATCTGCGAGAAATAGCAGCCAGCCAAACGTCTCTCAAATAACGCTCGAGAATCAGAGAAAGAGAAAGCGAGGGAACAAGGAATATAATGTAGTCCTAGATATACTGTGTTTGAATGAAATAAATTTAGATGGTCATAACTGGAACCACTGTTGATCGTATGTCTTTTGAAACAGGTTTGGCTACAAGGGTTCAACAACAACAGCAGCAGCAGCAGCAGCAGCACCACC
>NC_069002.1:3173722-3180309 GCF_001194135.2 Octopus bimaculoides | reverse complement strand
AGAGAGAGAGAGAGAGAGAGAGAGAGAGAGAGAGAGAGACAGAGAGAAAGAGAGAGAGAGAGAGAGAGAGAGAGAGAGAGGAGGGAAGAGAAAAAAGAGAACCGAAAAAAAAATATATATAAAAACAACGGACCCTAACAGACAAACAATTAAGTTGAATAACTAAATGCGAGAAAAAAATAAAAATTACAAATAAGAAGAAAAATAACAGCAGAAATTTTTTCCACGCTCATTCTGAAATATTAGAACAATCCAGATAGAATTTGCAATCTCCAGACATCTTTTAAAACATTCTACTTTCGCCTCTTCTCATTCTTCCTCTTTTACACTAGTTTCTCGATATCATTTCCATTGTCATTTCTGTCAACGAGAAAGTTATTGATAACTCTTCTTTAAGATTAACTATCTTGGGTCATCAATTTTACGATGATGAAAATAGACCAACATTGAAAATATCCATACAATTGGAAACGTTAATATAAAAATAATAGAGAAATAACATATCTATGGAAGCACAGCAGAATCAGAAATACAAACAATTATACAATTTTCGAAAACCAGATTTAGTCTTTTATATTGTTTATTTTTCGTTTTGTTTGAGGAAGCTCAAAGGGCATTTCGGGGTTATCAATTTTGCGATAATGAAAATAAATCATTACTGAAAATGCTATAACATATAATGGGATTTCTTCGTTATTTCCGTTTTGCGCTGCTTTATTTGCATACTAGTAGCTTATCTATTTTATTTTTCGATGAGAAGTGCTTGGTAGCCACCTTACTTAACCTTTTATTGTTTATGGATAAAGGGATGCATTGTGAGTGGCGCTCCCTACGACACTTCTCACATCGCAACATAACTCTGTGTGTGTGTGTGTGTGTGTGTGTGTGTATATATATATATATATATATATACAACATACGAATACTTACATATACGCACGTATATATACATATATATGTACGCATATACACGACCAGTTCAATTGTCCGTTTCACACCGGTACTATATGGTCAAAATATCACCTTGCACTGTATGAATACTTGATAGATACACGCATATGAAATGATGTCATAAATATGACCTCTTCGTTTAAAATTACATTTATATCTAGGTTGCTTGGCAACAGTGACTCTCAAACTTTTGTAGTTTCAACGCACCGTTTTCATCGAATAACGCTTTGCAAACAACCTGCTTTCAATCAAATATTGCCGATATCATGCATTAAATCGATACAAATTGAAAAAACAATCATCAATAATTAACGACCTCATATTTAATTGCAGAAAAATCAGTAAATTTTTAAATAATTGCTTTTAATTTAAGCACGAGTCCAATAGTTTTGACGGGAAGGTGATTGGTGACATCATCAACTCCTTTATTTGATTGGTGCTTTATTCCATCCATTCGGAAGGGATGAAAGGGAACGTTGACCGAAGCAGGATTTGAATTCAGAAAATAAGGAACCGGAACAATAGCTCACCACCTTCGGCTTTTGATTGTTAGCATAAGGCCAGTAAATTTTGACGAAAGGGGTTCACTCGATTTTCGATTCCACTACTTGACTGGGATGTAATTCTATCAACCCTGCAAAGAATTACATCCCATCCCTATTATATCGATTTGCCTTTCCCCTTTAAACTGCTGCTGGCATTGTACAAACATTAGAAAGAATTATTTGTACGAGAGTTGAAAATAATTATTGCAAGAATATAACAAAACATTTTTCCCTTCAATTTTTGATAAAAAAAAAAAAAAGTCATTCCAAAAAGTTGTATTTTCTACGCATTGTTCGGTCCAGGAATCGAAACCACGGTCTTAAGATTAAGAGTCCAACACTCTAACCACTAAGCCATGAGCTTCTATGATTTGTATTAGTTTTAAATCAGACATAATATTCTTTGTCCCAGAAGGATGAACGACAAAGAAGACTTTGGCGAATTTTGAACCCAGAACGTAAAGGCAGCAACAGAATGCAGCAAGAATTATATCCGGCGGTCTAACGATTATTTTGAGAAAAAACACATTGGTCATGCTGGGTCATCAATTTTACAATAATCAGAATAAACGAAAGTTGAAAATATCAAGCTACAATTACACAAACGTTGGAAGTAACAACGCTCAAATAACATGTATGGAAGCGCTGTAAAGACAGAAAATGCAAGCAATAACACGGTTTTTGTTAATACGAAACCAATGGCAACCTTAATACACTAATGCAGTATTGAGCACTCATTCTTATTGTTCAACATTTACACACACACACACACACACGCACACATACATATATACACACACATATATATACACACATATATAAGTATACATATACATATATATATATATATATTGATGAATGCGCCCTATCATGTATATATGTATATATATATATACGATAGGGCGCATTCATCAATAAAACCGCATTCTTTGAAAGTAGATTAGACAAAGAGCAAATTGATTGGAGGCTTGCAGGTAGGCATCAAACGCAACGAAAAACATATTCGTCGAAAATTATCCGTATAAATATATATTCAAAGAAAACAGAGAAATAGTCAAAAATTAATGTTGTTTAATTATTTGGAGCTATATGAAAAGAAGAAATTATAAACTTTAAATGAAAAACGAAATATATTATCAATTTATTTTCTGCTTTTTTTTTCTGTATTCTTTGAGAAAATAAATATCAATGGAAGTATATCGAAATTTATTTCCGAGTAAATTTCTTTTTCAAAAAATGACTTATTGTAATTTCAAAATATGAACAAATTATTATATAGTTTTTTTAAACGAAATATATTTTCAATTTATTTTCAGTTTATTTGCGTTCTTTTATGAAAAAATATAAGTAAATATATGTCAGTAGAAATACATCGGAATTTATTCTCGACTAATATTTTTTGAATAACATATTTGTTACGTTTAAAGTCTAACATAAGAAACACTAGAATGCTTCCCCATAATTTTCTGTAATAGTTATAAAAGTGGTTTCTGACATTTATACATAACCATGACACTTAACACTTAGGGATGGTATATTGTGGATCAAATCAACTTAATACTTTGAGTAATATTCAGGCGGCGAAATGGCAGAGTCGGTAGCAGCGCCGGAGAAAATGCTCAGCGGCATTTCGTCCATATTTTCCGAGTAGTCAGACTTGTTCATCGGAAAAATTGGCAAGTCTTATAAGTGATGGTAGCTACAGCGAAGTAAAGAAAGACCTAACTCCGAAAATTGAGAGGAAGTTGTCACAGATCTTGATCAAGAACAAGGATCACTTTACACCAATGAAGTAACAGACAACTGACTCAACACCTCAGTAAACTACCACACATGTACGGTCTCCTTAAGATTCACACACACACACACACACACACACACACACACACACACACACACACACACACACGGGACATATCTTAGTACGAAACTATTTTGTTCTATGCTTTGCGAATCAATCATCGCCAATTCACCATTTCTCCTCGTAATCCAAATAAACACACCGCCAGAAATATTTAATGAATACTAACTACTACTTAATTGATACTTAACCAGACATTCTCCATAAATAACTGTATATACCGTATATCTAACACTAGCGACATTCTGGCGTGTATATTTGTTTATTGTTCTCTCAAATAATTTTTTCGGCCCAAACCAAATATTATAGATCATATTTCATCTGTTAATTCTGATTTATATATATTAAAAAAATTCTAAATGATAACAATTACATGTAATTCGAATTGTGAATAAATCATTGCCATATATTTGCTATATATTATATATACACACACACGTGTGTGTGTGTGTGTGTATGTTTGTGTTTGTGTCTGTGAGTGCCCCACCACCACCGTTTGGCACCGGTATTGGTATGTTTAGATCCCTGTAACTTGGCGGTTCGGCAAGAGAGATGCATAGAACAAGTACCAGACTTAAAAATAAAAGTATCGAGGTCGTACACGAATCAGTAAACCGATCCATAATGTGTTGTATGAGGGTGTGCTGAAAAGTTGCTGGCTTTAAGGGTATTGTGAGAGGCCCAACATTCCGAGTTCTTTAACAGGGTTTAGAAAAACCGAAGGACCGCTGCAATAAGTGCGTGAATCTGAGAGGGGAACATGTTGAGTAAAATCATAATTAACTGATTCTTCTGTATTTTCTTTTACCCAAAGCCAGAAACTTTTTCAGCACCCCTCGTATGTCATCAGTTCTACGATCTAGGGAGTCAACATCATCCACACAGACGGGTTTACTGATCAGAGTTTCAAACGTTTCGATTGGAAGTTGCACCTTTTCAAGTAGTTCTGAACTGCAAGATAACACACTTACCACAGTCGCAGAATGCATACATAAGCAGAACAGCAAAAAATATCGAAATGTGTATGGGAGCAGGGACATCGCCTTGCTTTACTCCATTGCCAGCCGCAATTCCATCACGCAATTTTCCGTTAAAGATGACCCGAGACTTCATGTCTACGTGCAACATACTGACAAGCAGCGGTGAGTGACCGACCTTTCCAGGGATTGTCCACAATGCATCTCTGTTAACTGTATCAAAAGCTTTTGTTAAATCCATCAACAAACCAATAAATCAATATATATATATATATATATTTGTATGTATGTATATTTATACACACACATATACACGTATATATATATATATATATATATATATATATGGGAGAATATACAAAAAATAACAACAGACGAGGACAGGTGGTGTAAATAACAAAAGTATATATTAGTATGACGCTCGGGAATACGGAAAGTCTTTATATATATATATATATATATATACATACGTGTATATTTGTATGTATGTATATTTATACACACACGTATACACGTATATATACACACACACACGTGTTGAGCACATAACACACAGAAAGAAGTGGGAAAGCGATCAATTTTTTTTTCGTTTCATTTTGTAATATTGTGCAATGAGACAATCCACTTTGAAGACGCACAAATTCCACCCTCACCGAATCTCTGTCTATGATGTGTAGTTTGATAAATTACTCTATGGAAGTATTGGCAGAGCGAGAAATTTGACGGTTGAAATGCGCACACTCTCTCACATACACATGCACATAAGTATATATATTGATATATACACAAACACACACACACACACACACATATGTATATATATATATATGTCTACACACATTACACACACACACACACACACACACACACACACACACACACACACACACATACACATACATATATATATATACATAGCGTACATTATATCTATCTATCCGTTTGTCAGAGCGAGAATTTCAACACACACAGACACACAAACACACACACACACACACACATGTATGTATGTATGTATATGTGTGTGTATGTATGACTATATACATATGTCTAACTAGATATATACATACATTTGTTTTTCAGTATATGTATCTCTCTCTCTGTGTATATATATATATATATCTACAGACATACACACACACACACACATATCTATCAACATGTGTGTGTGTATGTGTGAACGAAACACAATAAATTTGAAAATGGCAGGAGAAGTTGATTTGATTTCTAATGGAAGATTGATGACGGTTTCTTGCTGTTTTCGGTTTTAGTTACGGAAAACTATTTCCTTTCTCTCTTTGTTTTGTTGCCGTTTTGATACAGACCCCGGCCCCGATCGAGCATATTTATGTCCAACTGTTTACTAGCCTTGACAATCTCGCCCGTGTTCTTTTATATTACTTTATTTTAGGATATGGTCTATCTAGGATTACATTATTCAACGTGACTGCCCTTTTGGTTTTACTCTGTCCTGTTTTTGTTTGATCTCTAAAGCTTTCCTCCTGATTTTATTTTTCCTTTGATGTGGCTGTGTGGTAAGAAGTTTGCTTCCCAATCACAGGGTTCGGTCTCACTGCGTGGTACCTCGAGCAAGTGGATCGTGGCTGACACATCTGTGGTTATCGGAGAGCGACCGACACTTGGACAGCTTTTTTCCTCAGCCTAACGAGTAGCGGAACCTGGGATGGTCGTCAACAACACCAAGTTGCCAAGATTATATGTTAACTGGTTGACCATTCTGGAAGACAGGATAAAGTCGAAGATTTTTCCTACTGTTAACAAAAGTGATCTTCAACCATTGTCAAGAATGGCAGGGAAAAAACAAACAACAAAAACAAAAATAACCAGCGCCACTCATCATCGTCATCGGCATCTTCCTCATTAACGCCACACACACACGATAAGCTGGAGAAATTTGTTTTATATATCATGGTAGGTGATCAGGGTTGCCGGGTATGCGAATGAGAATACAAGAGTTACGAAACAGAGGAGAGAAGATCCGGACTACGTATGTTTCATAGCGAGCGGAACCTCGGAAGTGGTAAATATCCAAACGAGGTGAATATATACAACGAGGTTTCGCCTACAAAACCCACTCGCATGGCTTTGGTTAACCGGATGCTATAGCAGAAGACAGTTACCCAAGGTGCCACGCAATGGGACTGAACCCAGAATCATGTGCTTGGGAAGCAAACACACACACACACACACACACACGCATGTATATATATATATATATATATATATATATAT
>NC_069002.1:3172157-3173504 GCF_001194135.2 Octopus bimaculoides | reverse complement strand
TATATATATATATATATATATATATATATATATATCTATATATATAAATGTGTGTGTGTGTAAACAAACTTTCCGACATGACCCCCCACCACCCCACACCCACCCACACAAACAAACATTTGTCTGGAACTGTTTTTCATACTTTTTTATGCTTTGTGCTTTTGTAGGAGAATGTGAAGTGAATGATTTTTTTCCCCTTTGAGTATTCTGTTTACTTTAGTCACAGTATTTAGTTTTACAGAATGAATCAAATTTTCTAAGGATTGTATATGAGTGCTCCTTAAGATAAATAATTTTCTAGTTCTCCACTTAAGTGGTGTCTTGTTTAGTTTGTGCTCCATTTAGTTTTGACTCTCTCATAATGTCGTCACTTTTGCTTGTTCCATGGAGTTTCTTTTTTATTTTTATTCCGGATTCTGTCTGTTGTTTGTTCAATTTTGGAACCGTCTTTCTTATAGTTACCATTTTTCTATTTGTTTTCTCTCCCTGAAAGTTTCGATATTGCTAATTCTATTGATTTATTTAGCTATCAATTGATATTCTCTTGTATGTTTTTTATTGGTTTCAGTTATTGGACTTTGAACACGTCGATGCTTTGCCTTCAAGGGTTTAAGCCAATTATATCGACGACCAGCAGTAAATCTGGTATTCATTTTATCGATCTGTGGTTATGGTGTAGCTAAGTCAACAACTATTAAGTTATGTTCATTCAGGGAGAAAACTTGTCTTACACAGAAGCGAAAGAGCTAACCTCACATCCAAAAATAGAAGAGAGCAGGAAGTGTTCACCATGTGCAAGGCCTACATCACAGTCAAGGACCATAAAACAAATTTGTTCTTCAACCCCCGCGAAGTGGATTGATTAACCATTCTTGATATAAATAGAGTTTGATGGCAAGCACATACTTGTTCCAGTTGATTCTAATATTAGAAAAAAACCAAGGCGGTGAGCTGACAGAATCGTTAGCAAGCCGGACAAAATACTTACCGGCATTTCATCTGTCTTTACGTTCTGAGTTCAAATTCCACCGAGACCCACTTTGCCTTTCAACGCCAAGCACGAAGGGTGTGTTGTCAGAGCTAGGATGCGTGCTCTAAGGAACGAAGATGTTGGAGCCGCGCGAGAGGCCCGGGTGGCAGAGGCGCAACAGGGCAACAAAGCCACCATTCGGTCCCTGGTAGATGAACAGGGGCGCGAATTACTCGAGCCAAGTAAAATGTGTGAGGCCTTTCAACAGCATTTTGCCCGACTGTTCGGGGCAAATAGATAGATACACTATCTATCTATCTATCTATCTATCTATCTATCTATCTATCTATCTATCTATCTATCTATCTATCTATCTA
>NC_069002.1:3164870-3171705 GCF_001194135.2 Octopus bimaculoides | reverse complement strand
TATATATATATATATATATATATATATATATATATATATGTGTGTGTGTGTGTATATGCATACATTCGTACACACACATATGTATGTATATACGTATAAACTTATATACATACTTCACAGTTCCCAACATATTACATGCATGCATACGTATGTATGTATGTTTGTGTCCAAGTGTTGCCTCGCTTGCATTACTAGGCAGCTGTCAGTCGTTGTTATCGTTATTAAGGGTGAATGATGATTGATGATAATTAAGAAATTAAAGTAGAACAAAATATCAGAAACAGTTAATTGAAATAGATTAATGCTATGGGCCCTCCCACTTACGTTCAAATGATGTTCTGCTGCCTACAAAAGTAGGGGCATTCATCGGATGATGCAGTGTTAGATATTCGCTGGCACCCTAGAGGAAGCTGGAATGGTCGTTGATGGACGTAGTTGAACAAATGTCTGCTAAAAAGGGTTGACAACACTATACTGGTCGATAGTGTTGGAAAGAGAGATTAATGCCAGAAAGTACTGAAATCTTTGATGATTTCTTGTCGACAGCTGATGAAGGGCTTGTCCCGCTGTGATAGTGTCTGTAACATACGCACACACACTCGAATACCTACGCACATACATACACACACATACATACCTCCATACATATAAATATACACACGTAGATACGTACACGTAACACAAAAATACAAAACACATACATGCACACTCACACACACACACACACACACGCACATGCACACACACGCACACACACACACACAGTATAGTTGTATTAGTACGTTTCAGAAAGAAGGAAAAAAGAAAGAAAGAAAAAATCCATACAAAATGGCGTCCGAAGTAACTTACGGTCCACCATTTTGGGAATATTACCAAAGAATAAAAAAAAAATGAAAAATAAAAAGTAAAGAAAAGAATCTTTGCATCATGTCCGATAATTAGATTTCTATTAAAAAAAGAAAAGAAATAAAAATAAAGAAAAAACGAGCAAAACTAAATGAAACAAAACAAAAAAAAAAACGTGCGAACTTGTATACTTACATCGATTTAATCTCGCTAGATTTATACCACTTCTGTACAAATAAATCCTTCACACATCTACTAGTATTTATTTGGTTAATATTGCTACAAAGAAAAAAGAAACAGAAAATCATCCCCAAAATATTAATGCCATTATAATGACAGCCCCTTGCAAAAACCTAATTTTCATGAACGAAATAAATAAAATGAGCCTATACGTGGTCGCGCGACGTGCTAGAAATACTACTCGAATATTCTTTAAGTCACATTGCTCAACTGACAGAGAAAAGAAAAGTTACAGATTGGATAGCACTGTGTAACACGATTTTTGTCCTTGGGTAGCTACAGCTGTTTTCTATTTGCTTATCTCTTGAAAGTATGAAAAGCGGCAAATGTTTCTTTCAAACTTTGCCTTTGTTACATTCAAACCCCAAAGAATCCCTCTCAATACATGGCTATGATGCTCCCCCACAATTCCTGCTCATGATCAGAGATGCGCATATTGTCAGCCGCTAAGGGACATGCTCAAGTGGTTATGGTCAAGCAACTGACAAGCAAATCTGTGAAGGAGATAGTAGTCATTTCCTTTGATTTCTGTATGGAAGCAAACAGGAGATAACGCAACAACAAGCAAATCTGTGGTATTGAGCAGAATATTTGCTATAACAATATTAATGCTTCAGCAACTCAGCGCTGAATCTGTTTGAAATGTAATGGAAATCGATTATATCGACCCCAGTTCTCGACTGGTACATATTTTACCGACCCCGGAGGGATGTAAGGCAAAGTCGATATCGGCGGAGTTTGAACTCAGAACGTGGTGAGAAGCAAAGAGCCGCTAAACACTTTTGGTCGGCGTGCTAACGATTTTGCTGGCTCACCACCTTAAAATAGAAAAATATTGATTAACAAACCACCGTTGTCGCAATAAGTCGGCAGGCTGGATAAAAATTCGTTATTTGTGACGGAAGCACTTTTCGATCCTGTAAATTTTTGATTTCGATGCACATTGTTCTTTGCACACAACAATACGCTATTTATTCAATTATTTTTGCTTTGAAATTTATTTATTTATTTGATTGTATTTTTGTTGCAAATTCTTTATTTAAAACTGATTAATTATGGTTGGTTGATCGAGAGTCAAGTTTCAATAACATGGCTCGTTATCAAATCAAACCCACCAGACGACTGACTAATACGTGTCTTCGCAACAAACTGATAATACTGAAACATTGTTCATCCTTTTTTCCCCCTTATTGCATATCGCAATTTTATTCCTTAAATTCTCATAAGAACAAAATCGAACACTGAATTTAACAATTCAATCAGCAACACAAATAACGTTTTATTCCCATTGTTACCAACGCAGAACCATCCCTAGTTTCTTCGATACAGGATTTTATCTTTACACCTCAACAAATGACAGCCAGGAGAAGAAGAAAACGAAGGTCGAGAACGAAACAAAAATATTGTATTCCATTCAGTCACAGCTATCGCACTCCTTCACTTCACTCTTTCTTTCTCTATTTTTCTTCGTCGTTCCTTAAAATTCAAAAGAAAGCCGAATGTAGGAGTCAACACACACTTACTCGCGTATACAGTATTGTCCACAGAAGGGAGGAGTAGTTTTTGGTTGGTTGGTTGGTTGGTTGGTTAGCTTGTTGATTGGCTGGATTGGTGTGGAAAAAAAAGGAAGTTTATTCAGCTATCACTCTTGCTCCCTCTCTCGCAACCAATTCCCCTCTTTCCTTCTCTATGTCTGGCGCTGTTGTCTGAATCTCTCTCTCTCTCTCTCTCTCTCTCTCTCTCACATACTTTCTATGCTATATTGTAGCCACAGCATTATTTCTATTTCATTAATATTATTTACCAAAGAAGGCGTCGAGCTGGCAGAAACGTTAGCACGCCGGGCGAAATGCTTAACGGTATTTCGTCTGTCTTTACATTCTGAGTTCAAATTCCGCCGAGGTCGACTTTTTTTTATCCTTTCGGGGTCGTTAATTTAAGTACCAGTTGCATACTGGAGTCGATCTGATCGACTGACCCCCTCCCCCAAAATTTCGGGCCTTGTGCCTAGAGTAGAAAAGAATATTATTTACTAGAGGTATCGAGTTGGCGGAATCGTTAGCAGACCGGGTGAAATGCTTTGCTGCATTTCGTCCGTCTTCATGTTCTGAGTTCAAATTCCGCCGAGGTCGACTTTGCCTTTCATCCTTTCGAGGTCGATAAAATAAGTACCAGTGAAACACTGGGATCAATCTAATCGACCTATCTCTCCCCATGAAGTTACTGGCCCTATGCCAAAATTTGCAATCGATATAATGGACTGTCCAATTTACCGAAAAAAATCTTCGGTTTTGTGTCTATAAGAAAGTTCTATTTATTCATTTCGAAAAACAGTGGATTCGCAAAATCTTTAGAGCAGTATTTAGCTGTTGGCTTTCACGCTTTAAGTTCAAATCCTGGCGAGACTTATCCTCCTCTCTCCTTCTTCCAGAGTTGATAAAATAGAGTACCAGTCAGGTACAGGTACTCAACTGGAGCGTATTTTATCGACCCCACTCCAGAAAAAGATGAAAAGCGAAGTCGTCCTCGGCGGAATTTGGACTCAGAACGTAAAGACGGACAAAATGCCGCTGAGCATTTTGTCCGGTGTGCCAACAATTCTGCCAGCTGTCAAACTCGACTGGGACAAAATTTGAACTCAGAGTGTATAGCTCCGTAAGTAAAATACGGCAAACATTTTATCAGATGCTTTATAAAGTCTATGTCAATCCACGGCCTTTACTCACGAACTAATAATAAACACGAAAAGCATATCAGATAAACGGTTACTAGCAGTAGTATTTGATATATTTTCAGTTGTGTGACAGGAGTTTATTGATTCAACACGAGCAAGTAATCTACATCTTGTCTATTTGTTCTGCCACGCCAAACAAAACAGCTATTATACATCTATTATATTCATTCACCTAGCATTTCTCCTAATGTTATCATTTCGTAAAGCCGATAGAAAGAATTTCTATGGAATTCTGAGGAAACAAGAGAGGGCAGATAGTACGGGAACATTTATTATCAGTTGTATAAGTATGAATAATAATAATAATAATAATAATAATAATAATAATAATAATAATAATAATGATGATGATGATGATGGTAGTGATAGTGATGATGGTGGTATTATTATTATCTTTTAATCCTGTTTTAAAACCTACTCAATTAATGGATAACCACGGTTTTCTCCAGATCTCCATCCGTCGTTACCTTCTTTCTCTTTGTCTTTTTTTTTTACTGATTTTGTTTTCCTTCTTTGGTCTATCTTATTCGGGAAGCCATATTCACAAAAGCAGGTAACTGCGTCAATGCCAAATCCTTAGTGCTTCCTATACTAACAGAACCACTAAAGATATTGACATTGACGAAAATACAACGCCAACAACAGCAACAGCAGCAGTAGCAGCAGCAGCAGCAATAACAACGGCAGCAACAACGACAATAAAGAACGACCAGAAGAATTGATTGTTCTGTTGTTGTTGTTGTTGTTGCTGTTGTTGTTACTGTCGTTGTAGCTGTAGCATTTCTCAGGATTGCCCACAATAATTCAATCATATCTCCAGATAATTCCTAAAGACTTGATTTGTACAGTGGAATGATGAAAACGAACTGATATATACAAATTCCTGTCAGATCTAAGATTAATGGTCAAATCTATTCGAAGCTTCAAGAACTCGTTTTTCCTCTTAGATTTAAACATAAAATAAAAAAAAAGAAACAAGAACAAAAAAAGAAAAAGAAACGACAGTAACAGCAACAACAGACTGAGGTCTTCTGACTCTTTATTTTATTCTTTTATGATCTTGATAATGTTGTTTTCTGATGGCGGTGATCGCATGAAAGAAATTACTTTATGGTGGCATATTAATGGTAGCGTGACAGAAACGGCAGAAGGTAATGTTGAATTGGTTGTGGAGTGTGACAGATTTGGAAGAATCAGCTTTGGAGTGACAGATCTAGTACCGTATTGTCCGTGGAATGACGGAATTGGTGGCAGAGTACTAGTTGTAGGAGTACTCCGTCGGTTACGACGACGAGGGTCCCAGCTGATACGATCAACGGAACAGCTTCCTCGTGAAATTAACGTGCAAGTGGCTGAGCACTCCACAGACACGTGTACCCTTAACGTATTGCAGGGACACCGAGTTGGCTGAAAACTGTAGGCCCATTGCTTTCCTAAACATTATTTACAAACTGTGCACAAGCTGCCTCAACCAATTCCTCCAGAATCATTGTGAGTCCAAGAACAAAGTGAATGGCGAACAAGCTGGTGGAGAGGAGGGAGTGTGGGGATGTGCCGAACAGCTTCTGATTAACAAAGTTGTACTGTCTGAAGTAAAGAAATATCGTAGGAGCCTTAAGTAGTATGGCTTTATTATAGGAAAGTATTTGACTTTATTCCCTACTTATGGCTGCTGAAGTGTTTCCATTTGGCAAAAGTGCCTTCTACCTTAATTGCTGCCATTGAGAGGCTCACAAAGACCTGGACAACAGTTTTTACACTTAGAACCAAGAGCGGAACGATCGTCACCAATGTTATAAATACTTCAAAGGGAATATTCCAAGGAGACAATCTCCCTGTAATTCTGTTCATTTTGGTGTTAAATCCATTACAATTTCTGCTATAAAACCAAATGGCTGCATGCTAGGGTCTGCAACTGCTAGAGACATTAATGCAACTCGTAATTTCTTTGTGGATGACCTCAAGATCGATGCCAAAAAATGTGAACAATGCCAAAAACAGAACTGGAATTAATAACATTTTCAGTTGACATAAGAGTGGAATTTGGCCAAAAGAAATGTTCATATTTAATTGTTGAACGGAGAAAATCAATACCGCCGATCCAAAACCTGTGTATCAATGGTTTCACCATCTCACCTGCCCCCCCCCGAAAAGAATGCAACAGGTACTTAGTCATTGATGAAAATATATCGTATAAAGGTACTGTGAATAAAGACAGAGTGACCCAAGAATATTATATCAGACTTGAAAAAATATGACGGTTGGAACTCTCCTCTTACAACAAGACAGTATCCCACAATGCATTTGCAATACCAGTGCTGATCCCGATATTTGGGATACTTGACTGTTCTGTAGAAGAAATACATCCAGTCCTCCATGTCAACTAACTTTTTCTCAACTACGACATTACTCTTTATGCTCTCCAACGCTGTTGACTGTTCAACAATACATCAAACTGTTCCAAAAGAAAACGGAGACACAAAATATCGTCAGATTTAATCTGAACACCCTGTACCTTTGTTTGTTAACCCATTACCTCCCATAATTCTATTAACTGGAATTTTTTTTAATGAAACTTTGATTTCTAGCATAAAGCAGCCTTAGAAACACGCTGGAATGATCAAAATAACATTTTAAATAGAAATAAGCGAGATATTGGATGAAAAATTAGCAAACCTCATTTGAATATCAGAGAACTATACCTAGTAGATATAGCAAAAAGGTTAGATATGTGTAAATATTGACAGATAATTACGAAATTTGTAATTTTTAAGTGATCTCATATGAGATCACTGGTAGGTAATGGGTTAAGGAACGGTTACACAGGTAATGAAAAGTACCGAAGGAAAAAGACCACTTTTTTGTTGTTGACTGGACAGAATGTTAAGGAATGTATTTTTCGGTATGATATACGACAAAATATGCACATACCATACACCATACTATACAAACACACTCACACACCTACACACACACACACACACACACACACACACACACACACACACACACACA
>NC_069002.1:3163740-3164326 GCF_001194135.2 Octopus bimaculoides | reverse complement strand
ATATATATATATATATATATATATATACACATATACATATATATACATTTATATATGTATATAAATATATGTATACATATATGTAAGCATATATATATATGCAGATATATATATATTTATGTGTGTATGTGGGTGTGTTTGCATGTATATATGTATATATGTATTTGATTCGTTCGGTTGAAGTTTAATAGGATGTTTGCTTTACGAATGTGATTTTTTTTTTACTTAAAAATAATGAAATTTCGTACCTACACAGTCAAACGCAGGCACACATCCAAAAATACACTCGCACAAAGTGATAAACATACCTAAATACACGTATACACACATACATATATGTATGTATATATATATATATGTGTGTGTGTGTGTGTGTATGTGTGTATATTGGTATATATGTATATGCTTACGTATATAAATATTTCAATATTTGTATATATATATATATATGTGCGTACATATATATATATATATATATGTTTAGATATATGCGTGTGTGTGTGCTTGTGTGTGTTTGTGTATGTATGTGTGTATAATACATATACATATACATACATATATATATATATATATATATATATATATA
>NC_069002.1:3160468-3163145 GCF_001194135.2 Octopus bimaculoides | reverse complement strand
AGATGTATATATATATATACATATATATATGGATATATTATTATTATTATTATTATTATTATTATTATTATTATCCGTCGTCACCTTTATTAATTCTATTCCCACCCATGCTTGCTTATTTGTAATTTCGTTTGTCAACCATATTACGTATACGTTCTCCTTTTCTCTTCTCACTGCACCTAGTTTATCATTATTATTATCATTATTATTATTATTATTATTATTATTATTATTATTCATTCATTCATTCATTCATTCATTCATTTATTCTTTCATTCGTTCGTTCATGCGCATGTGAGTACGGAAGAAGCAGGCGGTGGGGGTAGAGTTGTTGCTGTTGGTCTTGTTGTTGGTGGTGGTGCTGGTGGTAGGTGGTACTGTAGCGATGATGTTAGCGATGGTGATGGCGGAAAGTAATTTGATAAACCATTTTGTTGTTTGCATTGTTCCATGTTGTTTTTTTTTTTGTGCGTGCGTGTGTGTATGGGTATCTGTGTGTGTGTGTGTGTGTGTGTGTGTGTGTGTGTGTGTGTGTGTGTATGTGTGTGTGTGTGTGTTTTTTATTATACTATATTTTGTTTTGGAAAGTGTGGTGGTGGTGGTGGCGCTGGTGGTGGTCGTGGAAGGCGTGGCATAACAATGAATGGAAAATAATGATCAACCGTTTCGTTCTCGGAACCTCTTCCCCACTCAAAATAGCAAAAAAAAAAAAAGCTATGACAAAAAACCAAAATGGACAGACGGAATAGTCCTTCTGTCTGCTGCGTATAATGGAATGGAAATTAACTCTGAAATTCCATGAACATGATTCCTTTTAGCATCTGGTTTCTTTGTATGTTCAAATACATGTTTAAATCCATTCCACATTTGCCCACCTCCACCAAAAAAAAAAAGAATTCAATCGTATCTTTTATTTGTTATTTCACAATACTCTTGCACGTTTGTTTTTCTTTTATTTTATTTGTCTTTGTGGTTTTGTTTTTGTTATAATACTCATTGTGCTACTGTCAGCAATCATCATCACCACCACCACCATCATCATCATAATCGTAGTTGTCGTCGTCGTCATCAACATTAACGGCATCATCATAGAATAAGAAACATCATCATCATCATCATCATCATCAAATCATCATTAACACGTCCTCATCTATCACCCCCCACCACCACCACCACCACTAGCATCATCAAAATCATCGTCATCATAATCATCATCATCATCATCATCGCCGTCGTAATCGTCGTCATCCTCCTCCTTCTCAACAACATCATCATCATCATCGTCATCATCATTATCATTAACAACACCAGGCATCAGGCAGCAATGGAGGCGGGATCCTCAACGCGATTATCGGCCACTCGACCTGCTAGAAGCATCAGCCAAATCGGTCTCTGTTTTGGTTTATGTTCAAGATTAAAAGGAAGGTCATAACAAAGAATAACAAAGTGTTGCAAGACGCACAGTCCAACCTTTGGAATGGTCACAGCTAGAATATTCTTAGATCATGAATGCACATGCGCAGAGCTGACTTTGGACAAAGTAACAGCAACATCAGCAGCGGCAGCAGCGTCAATAGCAATAACAACAACAACTGCAGCAGCAGCAGCAGCAGCAGCAGCAGCAACAACAACAACAACAAAGTGGTAATGAAAAAAGCTTGAAGAATATAGTTGTTCTTGTGGTTATGTACAATTATTAAACTTTACTATTTTTAATTTGTTTTTGACAATAATTTACGAGATCAGTTTGGGAGCCGATACGAATAAGAGTCATCTCTTTTGAAAATATGCACAACTAAACGAATGTATATATAGGTGTATATGTGTATTATATGTATATATATACACACACACACATATATAGATATAAATATGTAAATATACATACATACATACATACATATATATATATATATATATATATATATATCTTTCTGTAAGAATATACATTTACCTATATATTCTTATACACATGTACACACACACACACACACATATCTATATATTTACATGAAGTCCATAAAGAAATGCACACACACATATATGTATATATACATACACACATACATACACGCACACACACACACATATGTAAATTGGTAGATACATGAAACGAAAATGAGCTAAAATAAGGTAAAAGAAGTAAGTCAATGGCCGACGGCATGTATTTGAGCAATGAAGAAAAATAAGAAATAAGAGTATAGTAAATAATATGCACGATAAATTCTTGATTTAAAGAATTATCTCCCCTTCCAGAGAAAGCAGAATGTTCGCTTGCAGGCAGTTTAGTAAGAACACTAAATGAGAAGGGGAGATAATTAGTTAGAACCAAGACATCTCCAAATTCGACATGCCATTATGGAAACGACTGATTACCCGAAGATAAGAGGACAATTTTACACGTGTTTCTGCCTGTATAGGCGTCATCAGCACACTGTACTTATCCTACGTTATCTTAAGCAGACGAAACAAGTGTATACAAGAGAAAAAGAAAAAGCAAACAATAAAACGAAACAAAACGAAACAAAAACAGCAAAAACTAAAACGAAATATTGATCACATTTATGTGTTAGGATAATTTTCATAAATGAAATGGAAATGAGCAAAGAGAAATAAGGGAAAGTAATCAGTGGTATGTCTTTGAATAATGCAGAGAAGTGTGTATTAAATAACATTC
>NC_069002.1:3159166-3159918 GCF_001194135.2 Octopus bimaculoides | reverse complement strand
TATATATATATCTATATATATGTATGTATATACATGCACGTACACATATGGTTGAAAGGTGAAAGGCAAAATAGAATCCGGGGTGTATTTCAGACTCCTAACCCTAGAGAGGTAGAAAGGACAATTCAGAAACTATGTACTACAGTTAGTTTGACCGTTTTTTGTCTGGCTTTCTGTCCACTGGCGACATTTTACGTGACAAGTTACAGCATAAGCATGTTACCTCCTTCTATGTTATTTGTGGTCTGTTTTGATTTTACTTAGGCACAAAGACCTGTAAATATGTAGAAAGAGAAGTTGTCTCTTGCGACGTCAATTATGCTCACTGCCGTTTGTTGGACCCAAGGGATTTAAATTATGTAAACTGGGTGTTATTAGGTTTAAGTAATTATATCGGTTTTAGCACGCGTGCAAGCATATATTACATGCATATATATGTGAAATATGAAGATGTATATATATATATATATATATATCTATGCATACACACAAAACACACAATCACACACATATATATATGTATATATATATATATATATATATATATATATATATATATATATATATATATATACATATACATACATATGTATGTATATATATTTGCGTACATACATATATGCGCGCGCACACACATATATGCGCGCGCGCACACGCAAACATACATATATATATGTACGTATGTATTATATGCCTACCAACTTACATGCATACATATACACACATATTCTATATATAAATTTGGTTATATA
>NC_069002.1:3155481-3158950 GCF_001194135.2 Octopus bimaculoides | reverse complement strand
GCTGCCGCTGCTGCCGCTGCTGTTGCTGCTGTTGCTGCTGATGTCGTTTCTGCTGCTGCTGCTGCTGCTGTTGTTGTTGTTGTTGTTGGTCTGATGAAAGTCGTACCAATGTCGCGCATCGGTGTTTCCATGACACACGCTCTCTCTCTGTCTCTCCCCCACAACCTCAGCAACACATTGTAGCTGTGTGGGAAGTTGTTATGCGTCAAGCGTTCATTCGAGGTAATGAAATCTCTGTCTTAAGTTCGATCTCTGTCTTGGATCATTGATGCCTTTCGGTCTCTAAAAAGTCCGCTTTTTTTTTTTTTTTTGCAGAAACCGACTGGAAAACAATTTTTTTTTCATTCTCTCTATATATATTTGTATTTTATAGAATAGAAAATAATTTGGAGATTCCCCTGACGAGTACCACTTCCTGTAGATATGTAGACCGTTCTTCGATTTTCAGTTACGGGGCCGTTAGAATTACGGACACTGTTTCAATTACGGACCGTTTGAACTCTAGTGGTCGGAAGTGTTTGATTTTATATTAAAAATTTATACATTTTATCTTATTGTATTTTTATTGTATATTAGTTTTTTCATTATATATTTTCTTCATTTCTTTCCTTTTTTTCTTACAATTTCTTTTTTGTATGCCATTTTATATGCTTATCATCATATCTTGCTTATCGGTTAATGTTATCGGTGATATAATTCTCATAGTTATCGTTGGTAACATTACCGCTATCGTCATTATTTGTATAATCTTTACCCCCAGCGTCTTTCTCATCATCAAGGTCATCATCATCATCATCATCATCATCATCATTGCCATCATTTAATATATAATTATTAGTGTTCTTGTTATTATTGTTATTGTTATTAGTATTATTTATTGTTGTTATTATTGTTATTTTAGGATTAGTGTTATTATTTAATTGTTAATTGTTTCAGTTGCTGTTACCTAGCTACGCATCTGATTGTCATTCCGGCAAACCATTTGTTCACAATCACCGCAAATTTGGCATCGTCGCAACAGGCACGTGGAGTGTAATCTGGAGATTGGTTGGTGCTTCCCACTTCGAGTCCTGCACCGTAGCAAACGGGAAGTAACTTGTCTTTCGGCTACAGCGAAACAGAAAAGAAAAAAGAAAAAGGATAAAAATATTAATATGGAAATTTCACCGAAACAAACACTAAAACATACATACAAGAGAGGCTACTGAAAAGTTCCTAGCTTTAAGGGTATCATGAAAGGCCTGGTTGGAGGCCCGACCTTCCGAGTTCTTTTACAGGGCTTAGAAAAACTGAAGGGCCGCTGCAATAAGTGTGTGAATCTGAGAAGGGAATATGTTGAATAAAATCATAATTAACTGATCCTCCTGTATTTTCTTTTACCCAAAGCCAGAAACTTTTAAACAACCCTTCACATGTATTATATAGATAGATACGAGGGTCTGCTTAGATCTCAACCTTTATTTTTATGGTGGGGCGTACTTCAAGCAAGGACCAATGCTTCACCACACTCGAGTGTCAACACTCTGGAGACCTGCATCGGACGTGCGATACGCAAAAAAAAAAAAAAAAAAGGGCGGAGGTTGCGGCAGCTGCAAGCAAATTTCGTTTTCGTGTGGAGACAGTAAATATCATAATATATTCCATAAAAGTAATGTTAAGTCCAGTCACCGCTGCATAAAATATATTTGTTCTTTTTTCCATAACTAATAAAATCAGAAAAAATATCTTGCTGGCATGATTTTTAATAATCCTATTAACTCTTATCTCGGCGGTAAGAATCGTTGTTAAACCTAAGTGTACTATGCAAAAAGCTATGTTGTATATGGCACTGAACAAAATAACGTCTAAAGGACTTAAAGATTCTTCTTAGATATTATTCACACTTTACATATTTCTTCTATACAAAGAACAACTATATTGAGGATTACAAGATTGACTGGCAAAGCTCAAAAAACCCTTCGCCATGTGTTAAATATACCGGATGACGCAGTCTTTGCATTTCTGAGAAATTCAACATTTTATTGTAAAAGTTTATAATTTTGAACAGAAAATATGATTTAATATATGTAGAAATTTCCATCGTTATGTATGAAGAAATGTTCAGTTTGCTGCTGGATAATTTTTCAGTACAATGCGAGTATTATATCTAGAAACATTTCTTATATATCAAAACATGTTTTTGTTTTCATTAACATAATGTTTATTCGATTTTAAGCCTGTATCTTTCAAAAGTTACTATTCCTATACTGTATGACTCTATAAGCATTACATTCATTCAAACGTAACATGTTTTCAAGCATTTTGCTATACCTCTCAATTCTGCTGTTCTTGCTTTAATCGTTTGAAGAAGCGGAATTGAGAAACTCGAGTAACAATTTTGGGGCAGTTTATAAAAAATAGTATTATGTATGTACATTTTCTATTCAGTAGAATACCCTGTCATTTGCAAACATTAATATTAATGTAATTCTTTTTCACTCACATTTATATGTATGTATATATGTATATATGTTTACACACCCACTCTCTCTCTTACACACACACACAAACTCATATACAAAGTTATTCATCAACCAACGATTGGCACAATATACTATATAAAGTCGCAGGTGTAAACGCACTGTTTATTATAAACCGCCTGATGCTAAGACATATTAAAAAAAGCAATTAATGGCCCTTACAATTAGACAACAAAGCAGGTAAATTTACGAGAAAAAGCCATAATTTAGATCATAAAGAGCTGAATAACTAAGGTAATAGGTAAATGTTAGTAACATATATAATTTATATTCAACTAACTGGTACTAAAATATATATTAAAGAGAGTATGAAACAAAGAATTACATTAACATAGGGTAAATAAAGAGTGCAAGTGTTACTTAATAGAAAATTAAGCACCAAGAAGGTAACTTAATAACACACACACGCACACGCATATACACATACGCGCGCGCTCTTTTACATACGTATAGGTATATATACACATACATATATACACATAAATATATACACATACATATATGTATGTGTGTGCATATCTGTCTACGTATTTATCAGTCAATCTGTCTATCTGTCTATCACAACACCTACACACAGAAACACCTATCCACACCCACACCCACATCTATCTGTCTGTCTGTCTGTCTGTCTGTCTGTCTGTCTGCCTGTCTGTCTGCCTGTCTGTTGGTCTGTTTGACTGTCTGTCTGTCTGCCTGTCTGTTGGTCTGTCTGTCTGTCTGTCTGTCTGCCCACCTGTCTTCTTGTCTGTCAGTCTGTTTGTTTGCCTGTCTATCTCTCCGTCTGTTTATCTGTCCACCTCACCATCTAGCTTGCTATATGTCTATATAAATCTCTCTCCCCATTACATGTATATACATATATACATACATATATGTTTGTGCGTATATATATATATATATATATACATACATGCGTATATATATATATATATATATATATATATATATAT
>NC_069002.1:3152970-3154881 GCF_001194135.2 Octopus bimaculoides | reverse complement strand
CTATCTCTCCGTCTGTTTATCTGTCCACCTCACCATCTAGCTTGCTATATGTCTATATAAATCTCTCTCCCCATTACATGTATATACATATATACATACATATATGTTTGTGCGTATATATATATATATATATATACATACATACATACATCTATGTATATATATATACACACACATACAAACATACATTTATATATATATATATAAAAATATATACACACATATATATATGTACACACACATATGTATATATATTGTTCGGTTCCCATTGCCTATTTAATGACAATTTACTGAAAAGTAAAGAGAGAAGGAAAGGAAGAGTGATTGTGACAGAGAGAATCCGAAACTGGGTCGTCATCCTTGGTTTCGCTGCTTTTCTTCTTCTTCTTTTATGTGTTTGTGCTTAAAGTTAAGTTTCTCTGTACTTTTTTGAGGCACCTGGAACTATACCAAAACACTGGAATAATCCATCCATAAATTACTTTTCGCAGACGTATGCCACCCTTCTTGCCCAAAGAGAGAAGACCCTGCATTTGCATCAGTTCCTAGTTTGCAGAAGCTGCTCATTGCCGCGCAGCGAGAATACCTACCCCGCCTCACATCACTATCGGGAGAGACCGAACTAAAGACAATCAACCTGCTCACTCACCTGGGATGCATCTACTCATTAGATGCCAAACTATCCGCCTTTTGGTGCGTCAGAAGACGCGAAATATGCCGCGCGGTGGAATCAAACCAGGAAACATTTTGTTGTAAAACGAAAGCCTTAACCACTCAACCATGTCTGTGCTTCATTTATTAAAAACTGAAATACATGTATGTATGTAACCCACACACATGCATACACATACATGTTTTATATATATCATGCCAAGCACAATGCTGTGTGGTGCTCCAGACCTGTTAAATGCCATTCCAAACGCGACCATCTCTTAATCTTAAGTTGTAACAGGATTGGGTGTATTTGAAGAAGATCCGGCAACTAATTTTGGAGCTGGTGAGACGACCTCGTAAAGGACACTTCGTTTGTATGTACTCAATAAGTTAACTACTCTGATCTCTGATCTTCGGTGTAGTATCGAAACCGTATTGTTAGAGTAAAAAATTTGACTCTTTCTCTCTAGAACTTTCCAAACACATTTGCTAAAAAATAACAAACAATTTCTGAATCTGAAGAAAAAAAAAAAACAACCCAAAATAGCAACGAAAAAATAAAACAACAAAAACTGCAGATTAACAACGTATTCAGAAAGTTATTTGATTAAACGGCTTCATTTATGTCGTGTACAAAGTGCTAAGAATGTTACCATGACAACGTAAAGATAATTTAGTTAAATATTTAATAAAAGAACACCAAACATAGTTTGGTACTAGAACAAACCAGTTCTTCTACTGTGAGGAATTTCGTTTTTCTGTCTTTCGACTAGAATTCCAAGATTTTAGTGATGTTATACGTCTAGCCTCCAGGTAAATACTAGAAATGCCTACTTATAATTAAAGGTGTTTTGTCTGTGACTATTTCATGTTTCTGTGTATCTAGGACTACATTTACTATTGTCGCCATCGTTTTATTTTATGGATTAAATTTGAGGTCGGTTTGCCTGCTATTTGTAACAAAGCGAGTGATCTTGTAGAAGCTTTGTTGGTTCAATGTATTTAGCTAATAAATTTTTCGAGTGAACGAGATTAGTAGATTTCAGTATTGTTTTTGTTGTTGCTGTTGACGGTGATTAGCACACCTCAGCTCAACCCTGGTCTTCAACAGACTTCTGATCATAGCCGTTTCCGCTTTCCAAGCTTCTGACATGACTTGCAAGTTAACTTCATTACAAGAATTTTCGGTAGCACAAACGCGTCTCCCCACATACGCACACGCACACAGACAAACACACAAACACCCCACCCACCCCC
>NC_069002.1:3151556-3152473 GCF_001194135.2 Octopus bimaculoides | reverse complement strand
CTTAGCGGTTCGGCAAAAGTACCCGATAAAATAAGCACTAGGCTTACAAAGAATAAGTTCTGGGAGTCGATTTGTTCAACAAAAGGCGGTGCTCCAGCATGGCGCAGTCATATGACTAAAACAAGTAAAAGACCAAAAGAAAATAATGGAGAGAGAGAGAGAGAGAGAGAGAGAGAGAGAGAGAGAGAGAGAGAGAGAGAGAAGGAATTTTCTCTTTTTTCTCTTTTTAATAAAGAACCAGTCCAGAAACTCTGGATTCTCTCCACGGCATAAAAACATACAAACACACCCTCTTAACCACTACAATGTCGAGGCGTTCTTATTGTCCAAGAAACCTCCAAATTGCCGAAAATCTATGCTTACGTGATAAATACAAGATATGCAAATGTGTGTAGATTCAATGTTCCTTTTATAACTGAAATTATCCATTTACAAATGAATAACGTTTAATATCGAGCATGTGTGTAATGAAATGCCAGTTAATCAATACGACGTATTCCTTAGCCAGTAAATAGACAATGCACCAATTTTACATGTCTTGTTTGTTCTCATATTTCTCATACGGACAGGATAGCGTTCAAATACATATTTATTCTTTTTCTTCAGAAACCATGCCAGGCATATCTAAAGAGAAAAGGAATGGAAGAGGGGAAAATAAAAGAAGATTTATTAACTTTTGCAAATAAGTCTATCTATCTACCTATCTATCTATCGTGGAACTCCGTCGGTTACGACGACGAAGGTTCCAGTTGATCCGATCAACGGAACAGCCCTGCTCCTGAAATTAACATGCAAGTGGATGAGCACTCCACAGAATCGAAACCGCGATCCTATGACCACGAGTCTGCTGCCGTAACCACTGGGCCATTGCGCCACCACGATATATATATATATATATATATATATATATATATATA
>NC_069002.1:3149679-3150544 GCF_001194135.2 Octopus bimaculoides | reverse complement strand
AAAAAAAAAAAAAAGGAAAACCAGGAAGAGAAGTAAAATAGAAAGAAACAGATTAAAATAATTTCTTATATTTTCATTCACATCAGAAATTATTTTAATCTGTTCCTTTCTTTTTTATTTCTCCTCTTCCTGGTTTCCAGTTTTTGGGAACGGAGGCTATTGTATTGATTCCTGACTTCGTCACCAGACCCTACATTATTTAGGAAGTGTTATGCAGAGAACTGCATTCACTTCTATGTCCTTTCTTAAGCAACAGTCGACGTAATTCTTACTTTTGTGGATCTAGTTTAAGAAATCCATTCACAGAAGTTCCGTTCTGTTGTGGTCTCCTCAAGAAATATAAGTTTCTTTTCCATTTGTAGTAGATGAGGTTAGCCAACCAAAAAGACATAGCAAACTACGTTTTCATTTACATTTTACTCGAAGTCTAAAGCCTAAAGTTAAATTATTGAGACCAACCGTTGTTGTGTTGATAGCAATCAATGCATAATTTATATAATAGACAGAGTAAATCATAAGAGAGAAAATGGATAAATTACTTATTACTTACTAAGGACAGCTGAATAAAAGAGCTTTCGGAGACAATGAGAACACACACACACACGCGCGGACACACACACACACGCGCGGACACACACACGCACACACACACGTGTGCATATGTGTGTTTCGCTTATGACATTTTAGCTTTATGAAAGCGAAGCTAGAAATAAAGAATACTAAAAAAATTACTTAAGACGAAATGTGAAATGAGAAAAGTAGAAAATGAATATTTTAAACATGGCCACTGGTTGTATGCCATTCGTAAACTGGTATATATGATTCTCTATCTCTTCGCATCTCTTTCTCTCTCTTTATATATATA
>NC_069002.1:3148225-3149095 GCF_001194135.2 Octopus bimaculoides | reverse complement strand
AGAGAAAGAATAAAAAGAGACATATATACATACATGTATATATATATGATTTCAAATTATATATCTGTTTCCGACGCCGACTGAAGCAGTATTCGTAGCAGCAATTACAACATCAACAACAGCAGGCGGAGCAACAACTGCAGCAATTGCGTGTGCGTTCCACAAAGACTTAACTGCCGACTGAAATGGAAGATATCATGAGTATCCCATCGAGTGGAATTCAATATCTCATTATTTCAGATATTTTTTTTTCTATAGTCTGTTATTCAGGTAGAAAGTTTTCACACGAAGATTGCTGCCAGGCGAGACAATGAGAATAATAAATACCTAAAGTATTACACACGCACACACGCATACACGCAAACACACATACACACACACGCACGCACACAGAGAGACACAGACAGAAACACAGACACACACAGACAGACGGACACACACGCACACAGAGACAAGCACGTACGCACGCATATACAAACACAAACACACTCACACACTCCCTACACAGACATGATACATATATATGCTTATTTATGTGCATGCATATATATAAAATCATATATATTCTCCCTGTGTATATGCGTGTGTATAAACACATATATGTATACATGTTTGTCTCGTGTGTATATACGTATGCATATATATGTTTGCTAGGAAAATGTCTTTAAAATTCAAGTTATCTAAAAATTCTTTTAAGAGCAGATTAGAATAGACCCGAAGGATGATCTTGCTTCAGATCTGTGTTAATTTATTGCCCTTTTTTTAAAGCTGTTTTTTAAAGATAATTTTAAAGTCTTCAAAGATCCTTTCAAATTTACTGATTGCATCAAGAACATTCTCTCTCGTATATATATATATATATATATATAT
>NC_069002.1:3146733-3147779 GCF_001194135.2 Octopus bimaculoides | reverse complement strand
GGATCTCTATTTCACACACACACACACACACACACACACACACACGTACTTATGTACGTGTGTGTATGTATGTGCATGTATCTATCTATCTATCTATCTATCTATCTATCTATCTATCTATCTATCTATCTATCTATCTATCCCTCTTTCTTTCCTTTCCTAGGGATACGTCTGCAACTTAGACAACTGATGAAAACTATCAAAGAAATAGGCAGAGCAGCAGAAACTGGTTCAAGATGGCTATGGTTGAGAACAGACAGCGTAAGTAACCCTTTGATAGGTGAAGACTTGTTTACTCCTAGCTGCCTCCCTCACCTGAAGCATACAGTCTGATGGTCGAAACGGTTGTGACTTGGAAGTATCTGCCGACGATACGGAAGTGTTTCCAGCATTGCAATAGATTCAGAAGAGCTTGGAAAACCTCTGAGTAGCTCCTGCAGCTTCTCTGATGTTTTTCCTTATTAGAATCTTGTGTTGAGTTGTTAGAAATAATAACGTTCATAAAACCAGTAACGCTTCAAGAACTTTACGTTCTCATTTTCTGGATTTATTTGTTTTGTTTAGGTAAACTTCAACAGAACAAATATTCGATCCAAGTTAGCCCTAACATGTCAACTCCGTTCTTCTTCCGGGCATTCGATATTTAGGAAATGATTCTCCAATGTCTCCATCTATTTTCATTACAATAATATTCAAATTTAGAGAGATTTGCCTGCTATTTCACCTGATCGATTGGCTATAAAGCCCACTCGTTAGTTCGGTTGGATTAAGTGGTTTTTAATGGCGTCTTTTTTTTTTTTACAACGCTTTGGTAATGCGAAGCAAGAATCATGCAAATGATGTTTTTTATTTTATCGGTATTTCCTGATTTAAAAATTTAAATGTCATCACCACTTTACCTTCAGTTGAATCCAAGTTACTTTCTAATTATTATTATTATTATTATTATTATTATTATTATTATTATTATTATTATTATTATTATTATTATTATTATTATTATTATTATTATTATTATTATTATTATTATTATTATTATTATTATT
>NC_069002.1:3144316-3146408 GCF_001194135.2 Octopus bimaculoides | reverse complement strand
ATTATTATTATTATTATTATTATTATTATTATTATTATTATTATTATTATTATTATTATTATCCAGTAGTCTTATTTTTATAACGTGCTTTCACTGCACTACCGAACGCAGTTCTGTGTGCCTTGGCTACGTGCTGTGGTTTCTTGTGGTGCTCTTATTTTCACTGTATTAAAAGTGCTTTTTACGTAGGATGTATTATTATTATTATTGCTATTATTATTATTATTATTATTATTATTATTATTATTATTATTATTATTATTATTATTATTATTATTATTATTATTATTATTATTATTACTTTGTTCATGTTCACTGACGTATAAATTCACAAGATTGCTTCTTATTTTTGTTTTTTGTGAGTAATTTAGTCGATAGAAAATTAAATCAAAAATTACATCGAAAACCGTATTAGTTTATAATAGCCCCATCCTATGTAGAATTCCAGTAAAAATTAGATGATTAACTGGGGAAGTTTTATTAATACAAACCAAAAGATAATGGCGTTTTGTTTTATTGCTGACTTTTAATAGTGAGTAGCAAGTATCATGCGAACGATATCGTTTCTAGCGATGATGTATTTCCGGTTATAAAATTTTAACCGTTACTCTCGAGTTACTTTCATGTAAAAACCAATTTACTTCCTAATTTTCATCGATGGACTTACACTGAAATACCAGTAATATGATATAATATAATACAATATATACAAAACACAGAATAGACTTTGAGAAACTTAGGTTGCTAACAAAAAAAAATCGGTTTCGACGACAAGGGTTCCAGTTGCCCCGATCAACGGAACTTCTTGCTCCTGAAATTAACATGCATGTGGCTGAGCACTCTGCAGACACGTGTACCCTTAACGTAGTTCTCAGGGAGGTTCAGCGTGACAGGGAGTGTGACAAGGCCGGCCCTTTGAAATACAGTTACAACTCATTTTTGCCAGCTGAGTGGACTGGAGCGCTGTGAAATAAACCTCAAGGATACAGCAGGTCGCCATTAATCGAACGCACGTACTTACGGTCATGAGCTGAATACTCTGACCATTAAGCCACGCATCTTCACTGGTTGTCAACACTACTCTACTTTATGGTAGAATTGCACAAAATATGTAAGATTAACGATGCAAACTATATTCATAAACAGCAAAATCTACACTTTACAATAATCTAGTAATTCATTAAAACCTGTTAAGTGTTACCGAACGCTTGGAGTTGATGGCTTAAAAATTAAATCCGGTAATAATGGTATTATCAGGAACAACGTGTTTTCCATGATCTTTGCTATAAAAACGTGCTAACAAAAAGTAATTAAAAGAAAAACTTCCGAAAAAACTCTACCAAACAATTAAAAAAATCACGTCTTCCAGAAGGTAAGACCGAGAATGGATGAAGTTTGGTGTTTTTTGCTATAAAATTGATGAGGAAATATTTGAGAGAGTCATTTATAAAAATATTAAACTTAAACATAGCCGCGTTTACTTTTGAAAGAAAACCTATTCCTACATATACCTCCCGTATGTGCATACATACACACATGGCCCTGGGATATGTAACACTGCCTAAATACCAATCTTGAGAAATTAGGCTTCTCAAAACCAAAAAGGAGAATGTTAATTTGATGACTACAGATCCAACCCATCACCGGAACTGTAAAAATCTGTAAAACTTTCCAGAAGTTTATCATTTAGATATATATGATCACGCCTTGGATCTAGGTTAGAAACCGGCTCTTTCTCTATTGGAAAGAAATCTTGAAATAAAACTGAGCAATGACATACATACATGCTTGTAGAGTGTGGCCATTTTCTCAAATATACACAGTGAGGCACACACATATACGCAGGCCTATGATATTTGCAAGTATTTTTGTAGGTGTATGTAAATAAGCTTATTATACAAGTGTACTGTATAGTATCTTTCTTAGCTTGAATATGTATAAACATGGATACACATGTGTATGTATGCTTGCACAAATACACCTCCGTCTCTCTTTCGTGTATTTGTATTTGTCTATCTCTCTCTATACATCTATGTGTGTGTGTATGCTTGTGTGTATACATATATGTATATATATATATATATATATATAT
>NC_069002.1:3138954-3141639 GCF_001194135.2 Octopus bimaculoides | reverse complement strand
TATATATATATATATATATATATATATATATATATATATATATATATGCAAATATATATATGTATATATGTATATACATATATATGTACATATATATGTATGTTTATATATGTATATACATATATGTATGTACATTATATATATATATTGATGCACTATGGTACTGGAGTTGAGGTGCTGGAGGCGCTGTTAATGGTGGCGGTGCGCTGCTGGTTCTACTGATTCTTCCATATTTACAAAGACCGTTTATAGAATGGTAAAGGTTCTTCTCTTTTTTTATTTATTTAAAAATCCATTAGATGTTGATAATACATACATTTTAAGCAATATCTGCCTTATCTTATTTCTATCTCATCTAATCTGATGCTATTCTCTTTCACGTTTTTAGTTTTCCTTCTTTGTTACCCATCTTTGTTACCCATCTTTCTATAATTCCTAGTTTTCATTCAATCATTCATTCTTTGGAATTCTCTTTTATTCTTTCCCTTTTCTCCGTTTCTCATTTTATTTTCTGTTTCTTGCTTGATTTTCTTTCTTTTCTTTTTACTTCTTTTTTCCTTCATTCGTTTCTCTTTTACTTCTCCTCTTCTTTCTTTCTTTCTTTCTTTCTTTCTTTCTTTCTCCCTCTCTCCCCTTTCTTCCCTCCTTCCTATCTTTCTTTCTCACATCGTTCAGTTTCTTTTATTCTTTATTACATTTTCCAACTCCACTAGTTTCCTACACCCACTTTCATTTACATTTTCTCGTTCTATTCGTCTCTTTTGCATCTTTCACATTTTCCCCGCCTCCTCACACACACACACACACACACATACATACACACACATAGAAGTATGCACAGTATTATATTGTTTGACAATGTATATATCCACATATTTAGTTTCACAAACAAAAGCGTAACGCTCAATCCACACCGCAAAGGATGTTGGGATATATTGATACAGTGATATAGCGTTGAATCTATCTTTAGATTCATTGAACTTATCACACATCCTTCTATCATGAGTAGCACTCTTGTAGATCTCTCAAATCGCTCCAAGTCTTGGGTTTTACTGGTACCGAAGATTTCTCCCGACGAAAGCACGGCCTTAGCTTAGCTAGGACCGTATCCATTCCAGCGATTGATCCTTATTTTGAGAGTCAGAACGCACTTAACCTCAAACAATTAATAACACTCAAAGAAACTCGAGTGAGGCTTACAAAAGAGGATTTTTCTCACATCTGTGATTGTTCCACAGCTGCAAACACGGACCCCCTCCCGACCAAAAAAAAAAAAAAAGATAAAAACAAGACAAATGACTGATTGGCACAAATTCACTTAGAAAAGCTGCAGCAACTGTCCCAGAGGAATAATGTCTCCACTTTTCCGTCTTTTCTAAAAATACTATAATACCTTATTGGGTCCAACTTCCCAGCACCCATCAGTAATTGCAATAGCGCCCTGTTCAATGGTTTCTTTGGAGGGTTATTTTAGAACGCTCGATTAGAAGGTCGTGCAAGCCCGTTGCTCAACCCCACCCCATTCCTGGGATCGGGGTTGGGTTAGATTCCTTCTCATTGCAGCCGATTCTAAGAGAGAGAGGCTGGTGGTAATGGTGGTGGTATAAGCAGCAGGCAAATTGACTCCAATACTTGACTGGTATGTTACTTATCGACTCTAGAAGGATGAAAGGTAAAGCTGACCTCGGTAGGAGTTGAACTCAGAACGTAGTGAACTGGTGCAATTATCACACAACGGCAGTTGTTTCGACGCACCAGCGATTCTGCTGATCGAACTTTTTTGAAAATGTGTTACAATCTTAAACATATAACTTTCTTGAAATCTAGTATTGCTTGTGTGTGTGTGCTTGTGTATATGCGTGAGTGCATGTGTGCATTTGTGTGGTAGTGGGAGTGGTTGGTTGGTTGGGGGATGTGTTTATTTCCCTAATTTGCCTAAATATTTTGATGAGAATTCTGGTATTTATTTTTCTTTTGTACATATATTTATGTATTTTAAATAATATACATACATATATATACATATACATACAAGCACACATATAATTATATATATATATATATATATATATATATATATGTGTGTGTGTGTGTGTGTGTATGTATTTTTAATGTTAGTAAAAATTTGAAATATGATAATAACCACATTTCAGTGACGTCTCTAAGCCAATAAACTCATTTAGAAATTCGTATAGTTTTCATCAGTGAAACAACAAATTGAATAATAATAATAATGATGATAGTAATAATAATCATATTAATGATAATAATAATAATAATAATAATAATAATAATAATAATAATAATAATAATAATAATAATAATGATAATACTACTAATAATAATAATAATGAGAATGGTAATTGAAAAATATAAAAATAAAGAAAATGGTAACAGGAAATAATGCAAGCCTAAAAATTATATTTAGAGGGCCATAAACATAGAATTATTATTGGACGCATTCTCCAGCCCCATCAGACACACGCCACATACATACGCACGCAGCATATACATAAATGCACATATATATATATATATATACTCACATGCATACACGCACACCTGTTTATTTGTGCCTCCGTAAACAAATATCTATTCGCAAGCACACTGATGCACATTCACCTCACACACACACACACACACACACACACACACACACACACACACACACACACACACACACAC
>NC_069002.1:3135211-3138806 GCF_001194135.2 Octopus bimaculoides | reverse complement strand
TATATATATATATATATATATATATATATATATATATATATTTATATATATACATGCATATATATATATATATATACACACACATATATGTATATATATAAATATATATGTATGTGTATATATATACGTACACACACATGTAAATATGTATATGTAGATATGTGTGTGTATGTCTATTTAAACTAGTACACGCACTCACATACATACATACATACGTACATCAGTATACGCTCAAACACATACTCACATATGTTTACACATGCGGAAACACACATACAGATAAACCGAATCGTACATACAAATCACATACACACACATTCATTCGGGCACATATACGCATACAAAAACGTCCAAGGAAACTTACGCGAACGAATTAGTATACGCGCACTTGCATATCCATACACAAACACATTCACCCACATACATACCACAAAAATAGCCTCACTGAAGAATACACGTGACACACATTCACATACAGACGAAATTATCTATATTAAAATTCACAACAGCTCTTGTGTTTTCTTTTTTTAATATACATCTAAATATATTTTTAATATACCTAAATATACATACACACACTCACACATATACGTCAAAATATATTTTTTTTATACAACTAAATATATTTTTTCTTAATAAGAAATTAATTTTCCGCTTGTAATTTGTATCTTTATTTTGTTCTACATTTTCAACATCTGCAATAAGAGTATAATCATAGTGATGACGATGAAGAAGAAGATGATGACGATGATGATGATAATGATGATGGTGGCAACGATGAATATGTTGATGCTGCTGCTGATGGTGGTAGTGACTATAATATTGGTGTTGATAATTATAATGATGATGATAATTGGAGATGTTGATGAAGATCGTGAGATTGATGCTGACAATGATAAAGACGATGATGATGGAAATGACAATGACGACGACGACGATGATGATGATGATTATAATAGTATCGATAAAAATGGGGTTGATGACTTTGCTAATGATGACAATGAAAATTCTACTGAGTATCATATAAAGGTGACGATGGCTATCAAATTCGTTATCGTGTATATTATCAGTATCGCTATCACCATTACAATCGCCCTTCTTCTCCACATCCTCAAAAATGATTCTTTTAATCGCTATACCCCTCCACAAAATTTCATACCTTTGGCGTAAGGGTTTAGGTGAATCATTAGACTGAATACTGAATATAAAAAAATGAATTAATGAGACGAATTGATAAAACATGATGTCCAAAATCTAAAAATTCTGCAATGCAACATTAATGGCATTGAAAGCACCTTTATGGAACTAACAAATGTTATCCTCACTCATAAAAATCATGTACCAATCTGCATAAGAATCATTATACATGAATCCCCTTTAGATCAAAATCAATCCACACTAGCAACACAACATTATGCCAAGTAATACACAGCTGCTTAGTAAACAATTCATGTTTGTACTTAGGGACACCTACCAATTTTCTTCTCAACATATTTCGATGTGGATGAAAAACTCTAAAAACATTTACAGGATCTTAAAGAAAAAACTCACAATTTGTCTAGAGTTACCAAAAATCAGAATCAAGTTTTTTTTATACTTTTGCTTAGCCTACTATTACTTTTGACCCCCCCCCCCAAAAATTACGACCCAGAATGTTCCGGTTATGATTAGTTCATCGTATTTTGGAGCATAGTGTAACTAGAAATAAATTATTGGTATAAAAATCGCACACACACACACACACACACACACACACACACACACACACACCAGAACTCACACGCGTATGAAAATGCACTCCTCTCACTCACATATACACACATACACGCACGCAAATCTCTCTCTCTCTCTCTCTCTCTCTCTCTCTCTCTCTCTCTCTCTTTATCTTTCACAGACATTCTCACTCGCAGCCATACAATAATAGAGGGTGAGCCAAAAGTCACGCGCAAAATAAACTCAATACGCTTCGGAATTGTCAAAGACATGTTTCAATTTTTCTAAAATTAAATAAAATAAATTAAATAATGACGAATATACACGTATCTGTACATGATGAACAAAATTAATAATAATAATAATAGTAATGATGATGATGATGATGATGATGATGATGATGATGATGATATTAATAATAATAGACAAAACTGCAGAAAGTGTTAAGTGCAGAATCTGTGGACAAAACGGTGAAGCCGTATGGCATATTACCAGCCCATGTACGCCACTAGCCCAGAAGGAATATAAGAGACGCCACGACAATGTAGCCAGGCTTGTCCATTGGACACTCTGCAACAAGTATGGACTTGACAAAGCAAAAAATTGGTACGACCTCAAACCTCGTAACGAATTTTTATCGTATTAATAAGTTCTCATATCTTTATTATAATTTTCGAACGACGATCTGGCAGAATCGTTAATGCAGCGGACAAAATGCGCTGTGGCATGTCTTTGGTCTTTACGCTCTCAGTTCAAATCTCACTGAGGTCGACTTTGTCTTTCATCCTTTCGGGGTTTGATAAATTAAGTAGCAGTTGAATACTGGGGTTGATATAATCGACTAGCACCCTCCCCAAAATTCCTGGCCTTGTGTCTACAGTAGAAAGGGTTATTACTATTCACTATAAGTAGTAGAAATATGGCCAAATAAATTCATTATTAAGCTATTTCCGTTCACTATATTAAACATGGCATGTACGTTAGTCTTCTTCTTCTTCTAATTCCCTCCACTTCGAGCTTCTCTCCACAATAATTTGCTCAAATCTGCAGCCCGCCCTCTCTCCCGCCACCGTTATTTCTTTTAAATAAAAATAACAAAACAAACAAATACAAAAAGCATCAACAGAAAAAAGTTACAAAAGAAATAAGCAAAAAATAACTCCCTCAAAAACAAACAAAACATAATAACAAAAAAGAAATCGGAAAAAAATTATTTCTGTTTCCCTTTCATTTATTTTTGGTACTCCTTAACCCCCAACAACCTATGTTCTCCATCCAACCATTCAAACATCCAGTCCACCCCCTTCATTCCACACTCCACCTTATCAATACCCCCATCACCACCACACGCACCCAAGATGAACCATGCCTTCCCACCACACATACGGTTGCTGATGCTCCGTTCTTCGCCTGTTTGTGTCGCTTTCTCTCCATTTAACATGGCTTCTAAAAGGATTCTTTCTGGTTAAATGAATTTAGACGGAAGTAACGAGAGGTAGAATGTACTGAAATAACTGGTCACACACAACACGCACACATATACGCACATATACGCACACACACACATATACACACACATATACACACACATGCACATTCACTGATACATTGATGGTGACAGAGAAGTATTCACATATAGACCTCACATCGCTCGCGCACACACACAAACACACAAATACATACACACACACGTACTCGCACGCACTCATTCAAATGCATTAACAGATATGTTCATGCACATGCACACACGTAGCACAGACTTACATGCAAGTCCAGGCACATACACACGTATTTATTTATCCATTCATCTATTTATCTTTATTCAAATATAGACATGTGTATGCATGTATATCTATCTGTCTGTGTATGTATGTAGGTATTA
>NC_069002.1:3134035-3135040 GCF_001194135.2 Octopus bimaculoides | reverse complement strand
TTAAAAATACCATAATTACAAATACAAAACGCACACAACAGGAAGTGGATTGCAACTTTTCAATTAACGTAATTATCTTTGAACTCCTCCGGAAGTTAACTATTCAAAATATGATTACGAAAATAGACAAGATTTCTACCTTCACCAACAAAAGAACGGAAAAGACTGTTGTTGTCGTCGTCGTCCTGCTCTTCCTTCCTTCCCTCTCCTCCTCCTCCCTCCTCCTCCTCGTTATCATCATCATCATCATAATCATCATCATCATCATCATCATCATCATCATTATCATTATTATTATTATTATTATCCTCTTCTTTCCATTTCATTTACATTTCTTGCCGAACGTCTCCCCGAAACCTAGGGCAAAGAAACTCACTGTATACACCGGTAGGCCATTAAGATAAATACAAGGTCGTGTTATTATTATTATTATTATTATTATTATTATTGTTATTCACGCCACTGCCTGGAATCGAACTCTCTTGACAAGGGAGACAAATGTGCAACATTATATTCTGGAAAAAATAAATGAAGCAGAAACAAATAAACAAAAATACTATAAAAAATTCCTTTGTTTTCAAAAACAAATCTTCGACACTCTCCTGTAAGAGATTGGTTTCTATTCCCGATGAATTGTCGTTTGCCATAATTTGTATTTTAATATTTCATTCGCATGTGTTTCGGTGCCGTAATTTAACGATTGGATGTGCAAACTTTTGAAAGATTTTGTCGTTTTAATGATGTGCAGTCGGTTGGTCGATCATATGGGAATTTTCCTGCACTGACAGCAGGTTAATTAGTAATATAACATTGGGTTCTACGCGTAAATGATCGACCGCCTTCTAGTGATGTATTCTGTGAGCTGATTGGACAATATACATGTTCACAACTACTTATAGGCAGGCCTTACCACTGTGCGTAGTCTCACCTAGCTATTTGGACGGCAAGTTTAGGCTTCCTTAAGCAATACCTTTATAAAGTCATTGGCTATATATATATATATAT
>NC_069002.1:3132428-3133567 GCF_001194135.2 Octopus bimaculoides | reverse complement strand
TATATATATAATTTTATGACTTGTCTTGGTGTTGTTTAAAATAGGGACCTCAGTTTAGTAAACTAATATAATTATATGTTAAAAATTTCCCAGCGAGAAAATCCCAGGATTTTGTTACAGAAGGGAAACGAAACAATAGAAAAAAGGATTAGATCTTTTCCATTGACAGAGTACCCCACTTCCTTCAGAATGAACATAAACGAAGTTCATACAATTTGTGTGATATCGTGAGTTTCAGAAATAGCTAATCGAAGCAGTTCTGTGTGATGCTGCTTTTTACGCAGAATTTTGAGTTAAAACGAAGCGTACGGTTGGGAGATAAGAAATGCAGTTAGGGCTATTTCAGATGTCTTCTGTGTTTATAACGGCAATACAAACAGCAAAGCTCTGGGCGCAAGTTGAAAACGTTCAGAGTGAAAATTCCATCACATGAGGACTTTGTCACCGAAAAAAAGGAAACAATAGAAAAACCATGCACACAGTTAGGAGATAAGGGTTATTTTAGCTGTATACAGGAGTAGAATTTTTCAAGTTGATATAGGGAAGTTTTCCTCTGTTTATAATGGCTGTAGAAGTAGTAAAGTTTTTGGTGCAACTCTAGATCCCCTTAAGGCTATTACTACTAAAGATCTTATGATATTTATGGCCTACAGGGAAATGTTTACATATATGGTTTCCAAAAATCTTGGCAACTTTGGAACTAAGTCTTAAATAATATGGAGTTTTAAATATCATATATTTCATTTCACATACGCACACGCATATTATATGCGCATACATATAAACATACATACATACATATACACACATACGCATACACACACACACACACACACACACACACACACACACACACACACACACACACACACACACACACACACACAAACACTCACACACAATACTTTTCTAATGTAACTGATAAAAAACTAAACAAATATACAAATGAAACTAAATATGAAGACATGAAAATGCTCAGAAATGCAAAAAAGAAAAAAGCGGAGCAGAAACGAAAGCAAAAAGCAAGGAGACAACATCAAAGTAGGGAGAAAATGGCCAACTAAAAAAGCACATCCGGTTAATTTGTAGGACATATACACACCTTAGGTTTAGCCCAGTTACATTCAACAAACATTAGG
>NC_069002.1:3129212-3131539 GCF_001194135.2 Octopus bimaculoides | reverse complement strand
ATATATATATATATATATATATATATATACACATATATATGCATATATATATATATACATATACATATATATATGCATATATATGTATGTATATACCAAAATGTCTATGTCTATTAATATATATATATATATACGTGCATACATACACACACACACATATATATAATATATATATATATTTACTATTATTTAGTATGTTCCGTCGACTTACATTTAAAAGTTGGTCATTGACAATGCATTCCGAATAAAACGAAGCGAACTGTTCTTTCGTAATTGACATAAATGTGTAGCATTAGTAAATGTATATATACACACTTATATACATTCATACATTTATATTTATATGCATTCATATAAACAGCCATATATACACATGCATATGTATAACGTATCTATACACACACAGGCACACATATAAATGTATATATATTCATATTCACGGATCATCGTGAGATGATCAACAAAGACAAGTCATAATTTTGAAATAACGAGAAAGAAACCCCTTGATATAAAAGTAGAAAATACGTAAAATCGCAGTGTCATACCTGCCCACAAAATTGACCAATGGCATTAAGTCACACAGAGAGAAAGAAAGAAAGAGAGAAAGAGAGAGGGAGAGAGAGAGAGAGAGGGTAAAGAAAGTGGGACAAGTAGATTGATAGTTGTGACTGGCACGAGCGGAATGACATTTGGAGCATAGGGCTACAAGATGAGAGGCTTACCTAAGGTAAATGAAGACGAAAATAACAGCAATATGTTATAACTATTTCATAGCGGAGATGGCAGACCGCAAAGACGATAAGCTATCGAACTATCGACGTTAAATGGTTACACATTTAAATTGTCATGATCAGAGTGACAATTTTATCTGCCTAGTCAGAGTATTACCTAGGGCTAAATACAACGACCACCGACATAAAACTGGTCAGAAATTCGCATGTGATTGCTGTCAGTGTTGTCTGATTTCTGTGAAGAATTTAGAACTTGTTTGAGAGCTGTAATCTTTTACTAGTTATCTGGTAGAATTACTTATACTTGTCACTAGTCTTGTAGAATTTTCAACAGAATTGAAACGAGCAGAAGGCGCCGATAAGATGTTTTAGCTTCAAGTAAATGAATGAATATGTATGTGTGTATGTATGTATGTGCGTGTATATGTATGCACGTGTGTATGTATGTAGGTGTGTATGTATATATATATATCTATATATCTGTATATGTATATGCAGATATACTTATAAGCAGCTTGATGCAAACACATAGATGCACATATGCACACACAAGCACAAACACTCACGCACATATATATATATATATATACACATACATATATATATATAGATACATATGTATATATAGAGATATTATACATGCATGTATGTGTAACATATACACATTCACACATCAAACACACATCAAACATATATAAATGTATATATATATGTATATATATATACATAAAGGGAGAGGGAGTGAGGGAGGGATAGTAGAAAGCGACTAACATTAATTTCCTTAATAAAATTTTACTCATGAAATCATATGCTAATTTTTTTGTATTTTTTCCGTTTTAACTTTGGCTTTCATTCTTTACAGGAAATTTCCAAAAGCTATTTAATTCAGTTCCGTATAATTAATAATAGAAGAAGACTTATTAATTCACAAGTTTAAATTAATACGTATTTGGTTTTGGATTATGCTACTTCCAAGAGAGAGAGAGAGATAGAGAGAGAGAAAAGAGAGAGAGAGTGATCGAAGGGGCGAGTGTGACAGAAGGAACGATTGACATTCATGTATGTATTTATACACTCTCACATATATGTACACACACACACACACACACACACACACACACACACATACACACACACACACACACACACATGTATATGTTTGTGTATGTAATTATGAATGCGTATGTATTAAAAGATATAGATGTGTACATATTATACATACATAAATGCAGAATTACTCCTAAACACACACATACACACACAAACCACAAACACGAATTTTTATCTTAAGTCATAAATCTAGATTACTTTGAAGAGATCTATCCAACTTATTTCAGAAAAATTCATAAAAATCAGTGGTACGCTGTAGGTCAATATTACCCGACTTTTCAGTTCACGGCATGAAGGTGAAGTATAGCGTCTATCCCCCCTTCCAACCAATCTCAGCTTCTAGGACCTTAATGCTTCCCTAGATTATGAAACCCATTTCTAACAGTGAGTAAGATGAAACAAAATGTTAATTGCGAGATAAATTAACTTTTCTATCAAATCGATTATCTGTTAATTCGTATTTTTTAATCCTTTTGTATTATCTAG
>NC_069002.1:3121712-3126712 GCF_001194135.2 Octopus bimaculoides | reverse complement strand
AAATAATAAAAATCAATAAAGCTTCCATCTACCATTTCTCTTGTAACGAACAGTTGTAGGAGAGGTGAGAAAAGGAAGGATCTAGAAAAACAAAACCTTACCAAAAAAAAAAAAAGCTCTTAAAACAATTTAAATAATAATGATTTTGCAGACATCCAGACAAGAAAAAAAAAACCCCAAAAGTAAAATAACTAAAATATAACTCTTCCTGTTAAAGGTACAACCCCAGTACTCGACTGGTACTTATTTAATCGACCCCAAAAATATGAAACCCGAAGTCGACCTAGGTACAACTTGAACTCAGAACGTAGCGACAGACGAAATATCGGTTAGCATTTCGTCCAGCGTGCTAACGATTCTGCCAGCTACATATGTGCTTGTGTATGAATGTTTGTGTGTGTGATGAACTCTTCTGTCATTAGACGACGTATGAGGGTTCGACAATTTCTTACTGAATAACCACACAGATGATTTATTTGTTCACTCCCTCCATCAGATCGACATTAGCTGTACAGGTGCAACAGGTGCCACATGTCAGATGTTGAAATGATGGCAGAGCAACGTGAAATGAAGTGCTTTGCTCAAGAACACAAAGCAACGCCTGGTTTGGGAATCGAACCCACGATCTCTCAATCGTGAGTGCAACACCACTAAGCCATACACCTTCACATCTATCTATCTATCTATCTATCTATCTATCTATCTATCTATCTATCTATCTATCAATCTATCTATCTATCTATGAATAATATATATATATATATATATATATATATATACACACATTCACACATGTATGTATATAAGTACGTATGTATGCATGCATGTATGTTTAAGATAGGTTTCCACACAGTTTTCATTCACCAAATTCACTCACAACGCTTTGGTCATCTGAGGCCTATAGCAGAAGACACTTGTCCAACGTACCGTGAAGGGTCATTGAACCCGAAACTTCGTAGTTTCAAAGCGAGTCATCACACAACCATGCTTGCGCCTATGTTATTAGTTATCTTTCTTTCTATATTTTCTTATGGGCGATCATGAGCTCCTTGTTAAGTATGGAACAAACTTAATCAGTTTCCCGTGTCTGTGGATGTTCTGAAGATATAGGAATGTAATTTAGTATTTTGATGTTTGCTATGTTAAGAGAAAACCGAAGAAAGGAAATAAGGTTAACATGCGAGCAGACGTGAAGCAGAAAAACTAGCTTCGGGAAATGAAGGAATCAATGAATAAATAAATAAAATAAAATAAGTAAATAAAATAAAACAAACAAACAAATAAATAAATAAATAGCTTAACGCATGTCTTGGATGAGATGTAGATAGTGATTGAAATTCTAGAGTCAGATGGAGAGAAGGATGATGAGGAAGAAGAAGAAGAAGAATAGACTCGTAGGGAATGTAATTTGGTAAAGCGAAATCCCACATCCGTATTAGTAATAGTGGGAACCACAGAAACTTCGATCGCTAAGAAACGGTCTTTCTGCGCTCTACACATTAAACAAACTAGTAGTAAAAACAGAACATCAGCGACGACATTGGCAGAATGTGCGTTTCATGAAACGAAATGAAAATCTGTCAAATATCCTTAAGTCAAAGCAGATTCTATCCGAGCAGTTTAGGTTTTTGATGGTAGGCAAAATTTATATTCATTTCCCGGCAGGTCACAACTGACACTGAGCAAGCACATAACAACAACAACAACAACAACAATGATGATAATAATAATAATAGGTTACGTAGAATACTTTCAGTGTACGAGAAAAGAAAAGAGAAAAACAAGAGCACAAAAACAAAAACGAAATAAAATGGATATTCCCCATGAAATCACGTAATACAAACAAGAATAATGAAATAATAATAATAATAATAATAATAATAATAATGATGATAATAGCAATAATAATAAGATGGTAATGATAATGATAATAATGATAATAACAATGATAATAATAATAATAATGATAATAATCCTTTCTACTATAGGCACAAGGCCTGAAATTTGGTGGGAGCAGGGCAGACGATTAGATCGAGATCAGTACGCAATTGGTACTTGATTTATCCGTTCCCGAAAGGATGAAAGGCAAAGTCGACCTCGGCGGAATTTGAACTCAGAACGTAACGGCAGACGAAATACCGCTAAGCATTTCGCCCGGCGTGCTAACGATTCTGCCAGCTCGATTACTTTATAATAATAATGATAATAATAATAATAATAATAATAATAATAATAATAATAATAATAATAATAATAATAATAATAATAATAATAATAATAATAATAATAATAAACATTATCAACATCCTTCTATAAAAACACAAAATACATAGCGAAACGAAATCCACTCTTACGTAATTCAAGAATAATCATTAAGATACGAAGTACTTTGCGATGATACATAGACTTGTAAAACTATTATTATTATTATTATTATTATTATTGTTATTAATGTTATTATTGTTGTTATTATTATTATTATTATTATTATTATTGTTATTATTATTATTATTATTATTATTATTATTATTATTATTATTATTATTATTATTATTATTATTCCTGTTATTTTTATGGCATCTTTGTCTTGATTATGCACAAAATATAAACTGTTTACAATGAAGAATAGCAAAGTATAATCCACGACCAACAAATAAGAACTTGACAAACAAAGAAAGCCAAACGAAGCTGATATAATAGAATACAAACAAAGCCAGGCAACCTCTGCGCTACCATGTTGATTATCAACCATGACACGCAATATAAACTTACAATAAAAGCAATTCTTGCTGGTCCAGGATTTATGGGAAACGACGAATACAAATTTAATCCAATCACGACAGTGTCGTCTCACAGTAATCTCAAACAACAAATTGGACAACTTCTTACTGATATGGACTAATAAAAGCGTCACAATACTACAACAACGATACAAGTCGCACATAAAACATGTGGAACTTCAAAACCACAGATAATAACAACAGAACAGAAGCGATCACACAGCATATAGCGATGATTTCTCAAAACAAAATGAAGGCAATATAACAGAAGCAACCACAACTACTTACTCTTTCACCCACCCATAAACACACACACACACACACACACAAACGTATTCACACACAATGCATTAAAAAGACAATTTATTACAGCAAAATAAGATATCAAAAACACAAAACGAGAACAATAACCACAAAAGACTATACAAAGCCATACAAAACTATCATACGAATTCCTAGACACACAGAACATCCATCCATACGTCCAGCCAGCCATACAAACATAGACACACACACACACACACACACACACACACACACACACACACACACACACATATATATATATATATATATACACTACACACCCACCATATACATTTACACACACGCACACACGCACACAAACACATACACATGATGGAATCTATCGTCGAAGACGACGTATGAGCGTTCAGGTTCTTGAGAACGGTGTTGAATATTTTACGCCGATGTAACTTAGCAGTTCGGCAAAAGACGCCAATTGAATAAGTACCAGATTTTAAAGACTAAGTACTGTGGTCGATTTCATCGCCTAAACCCTTCAACAAATTTAAAAGCGTTCTGGAACCAATATAATTGGCTGACGTTGGATTAAACTTATAATTTGTAGAAAAGTTGATTTGCAAATATTTACCATCATCTATAATTTCAGAAGTATAAACAGACACGGTAAAAAGCACTCTCTCGGAGTGTAAGATAATTATGTCGCAGTGGACAAAATTTTTTTTTGTGATTGATTCCTGAAGTTGACAATCTTCAATAATAAAAAAAATTTGAAAATCATATGCTGATAAAATATATAAAAATTGGAATTTATAAGAATTTTCTGGACAAATCAGATTTAGTAATTGCCTTTCTTCTTTTTTAGTAAAAGTCACATATTCTCCTCAAATTAGTAAGTAGGTTTCTTTATCAAAGTATACATATCAGTTTCTTTAAATTTTTAATATCAAATTCCGAAAGGAGATCAAAAGTAATTTGAGTTTTTACATCATTTCCGCTGTTTATGATAGATTCCACCTGGTTTGGCAATCTATGTACAACCATTAGATGTATGGTGAGCAAGTATAATTTATCTGCACATCTTAACAAGAAGCATGGATCCATGTATTGGCAAAATAAAGAGAATATATAAATGTTTAACACAGTATCTGTCTCTCTTTATGTGTTTGGGTGTATATATATATATATATATATATATATATATATATATATATATATATATATGTATATATGTGTGTGTATGTGTGTGTTTATATTTATATATATAAACATATATGTAAGCGCATACATAATACATGTACACACACATACATACACATGTGTATATGTACACATGTGTATGTATGTGTATATAAGCAAACACTTACACACACACACACACGATGGTCTTCTTTCAGTTTCTGTCCACAAAATCCACTGACAAGGCTTTTGTCAGCCTAGGCTATAGTAGAAGACGCTTACCAAAGGTACCACACAATGGGACTGAACCCTGAACCATGAGGCTTGGAAGTAAGTTTCTTACCAGGGAGCCTAGACATGATTCTGACTCTGATTACACCATCTTTTCTTTATCTCATAGTGTGTGGTTTGAAAGAGCTTTGGCTGCTATTTCGAGCAGGGCGAGCGATCACTTAAAGCTTCCATTTGTTTTTCATGCACATGTTCCCAATATCCACGAGTGAGTTTGGTTGTCAAAAGCTTTACATGGTCAAATTGTTTTCTTTCTTTGTTTTCTCAGGTCTTCGATAATAGCTCACTTTACAAATATATATATACTATAACACACACACATACACACACGTACACACACAATACGTGCGTGTATGTATGCATATATACATGCACATACACACATCCGCCATATCTAATATACATATACATATGCTTAATATATACATATATCTTATATATATATACATATATCTTATATATATATATATATATATATATATATAT
>NC_069002.1:3118802-3121535 GCF_001194135.2 Octopus bimaculoides | reverse complement strand
ATATATATAAAATGCATATAATATAATATTAAATATCCAACGTATATAATATGTGTGTGTATGTGTGTGTTCTTTCATCCCTCTTTTGACACCCTTTTAGGTCCATCGGCAAAATGCTTTTATTTCTCAGATAAGCAGCCTAGCCCTGTTTGCAGGAAAATATAGAAGTACGGATGACAGCCCTATGCGGCGCATTGTCAAGGACTTTTACGATAATGACATTTAGTGACATGAAAGCATGTATTGGAATAGACAAGTTTGTCAAAGTTACTCCAAAATGGGAGAGAGGGTGAAAAGTATAGAAACGTTAATAATAATAATAATAATAATAATAATAATAATAATAATAATAATAATAGATGCAACGGGAATGATAAAAAATATGAAAACGCTTAAATATCATAAGGTTCATTACTACACAAAATAGCAAAAAATAAATGCTGTTAGTCAGGTATACGTTTCATACTAGCTACTATCATCATTTCAGTAACGTAAATAACATAATATATTCTTCACACAATCAATATAATCTGCATATATTCTACATTACTACTACCAAATACTATAACTCATAAATTAATATATGCGCTTGAAATAGCTTTAGATTAAAATACTGGTCTCTCTGGAGCAAAAATATTTCATGTAGCGCCATTCAATGTTTGTATACACACACACACACACACACACACACACACACACACACACACACACACACACACACACACATATATATATATATATATATATATATATATATATATATATCACAAATTTTATACACACTGGTATACTACAATACATAATACACAACATAGATTCTTCGTAAGTGCTGCTGGCCATCTGCCACCTACCGGCGCTCGATAGATTGATAGACAGACAGACAGATAGACAGACAGATAGGCAGACAGATAGTCAAATAGATAAATAGACAGACAGACAGATAGGCAGACAGACAGTAAGATAGATAGATTTTATTATTATTATTATTATTATTATTATTATTATTATTATTATTATTATTATTATTATTATTATTATTATTATTATTATTTATGGTTTCGTTTCATTATAACTTTATTTCAGCTGCCTTAGCACCGGGCATCTGCCGGAGGCCAAGAGTAGCAAGGCCACTTTATTTTGCTATGCATGCTAAAATTATCACCACATTTATTCCATGTTAGATGGAGAGGGGTTTATAATACGGCCTATACTATATAGACTGTACCCATCAAGGCTATCTTTTGTAGTTCACGGAGATTGGAGTTTCCAGGGAGTTGCTTAATATACTTCTCAGCTACCTTCTTTATCATTCCAACCCACCAATTATTACTGGTATTGTCGTAGTACTAAGCTTCCACATTTTTGTGAATTCAATTTGCAGATCTTTATAGAGAGAAAGCTTTTCTATTATAATTATTATTATTATTATTATTATTATTATTATTATTATTATTATTATTATTATTGACATTTAATATAGTGATTATCATATCACTACTACTACTACTACTACTACTACTACTACTGTTCCTTTTCTCCTTCCACTATTGTTATTATTATTGTTATTATTGTTGTGAATTTAGAAATTAATATAATTTGCATAGGATTGTATATTTACAGACAAATGACGCTGATGATGATGATGATGATAAGGATGATGATGATTTAAATGGCGACGACAGCCATAGACACAGCAACAATAATAATAGTGGCATCAACAGCAGCAGCAGCAACAGCAGCAGCAGTAGCAGTAGCAGCAACATTTAACAATATTTACAACAAAAACAGCAACAACAACAATAATGACATTAGTAACAACAACAACAACAATAATGAAAATAGTTGTTATAATAGCGACAAGTAATAATAATAATAATAATAATAATAATAATAATAATAATAATAAAAATTCAGCGAACTAAAATGTCATTGTTCTCTATTGGAAGTGAAAGAATAATTCAGAAATGTTGATTTTCAATGATGCAAGTCTCTAGTTTTTCTTCTTGGGATTATTATTATTATTATTATTATTATTATTATTATTATTATTATTATTATTGGTTGTTACTAAGAAATGGTGAAAATGAAAGTAAAATACAAAGCGAAAGAGAATATGCAAAAGAAAAAAATAAAATAAATCAAACAAAACATAGCACTCCTAAGACAAGGAAATAAAAGAAAGAAACAGAAAAAAAAAGAAAAAAGACAGGAAAAAGAATAAAAAACCAGAAAAAAGAGAAAACAGAAAAAAGCAAAAGGAACAATAAATTAATAAATAAAATAAAAAGCGTAATAAAAATGATATTGAAGCAGAGAGGTGTGATATCTTTAATCTCATATAATATTATTGGCTTGCTAATGAAGATTTTTATCCAACATACTATCACATTTCCCAATAGCTTGCTGGAAATGCAATATAAATCACAGATTAAAAACAATTATGTAATAAAGAAATTAAGATACCGACGATTATTATTATTATTATTATTATTATTATTATTATTATTATTATTATTATTGTTGTTTTTGTTGTTGTTGTTGTTGTTGTTGTTGTTATTATTAGCAGATGTGTCTTCACTGTCGCTCCGGGGATTTGGGATTTTTTTTACCCCGGTCAGGAAAAAGAAAAAAAAATATTACTTTTTAAAACAATTTTCAAAATGAAACTTCTCTCGGACTCGTGGGACATTTGCCGCATACTAAAGAGAATTAAAACACATTTCTGGATACAAT
>NC_069002.1:3115889-3118792 GCF_001194135.2 Octopus bimaculoides | reverse complement strand
AAAAAAAAAAAAAAAAAAATCCAGACAAGCATATTACGAAAAATAATACTTTAACATTAAAAAAGTGCCGTCAATTTTATCAATTTGTATGTTACTGTTTACGTTAACAACAACAACAACAACAACAACGACAACGACGACGACGTACCGCAAAACAAGTCATTTTTGAAGAGCTAAAATTGTTATCTTGAACTACATAAACAAGACAGCCATTATTTCTTTGACTAGGATTGCTAGAAACAGTAAGACATGGTACTAGAGAGAGTTAGCCGAGAAAAGCTCTACATGGCAGATGTACGTGGCCAAAGAAAATACTTCTTTGCATGCTGATAAATCAAATATAAGAGCTTGGGCTTGATATACAAGGTATGTATACATGTATACATACAAAGACTGAAGACTTTCATACAATGAGTATTTAGATATTTAGGCGCAGGTTGTGTTGTGTGGTAAGAAGCTTGCTTACCAACCACATGGTTCCGGGTTCAGTCCTACTGCGTGGCACCTTGGGCAAGTGTCTTCTACTATAGCCTCGGGCCGACCAAAACCTTGTGAGTGTATTTGGTCGGCGGAAACTGAAAGAAGCCCATCGTATGTATAAATATATGTGTGTGTGTGTATATATTTGTGTGTGTGTCTGTCTCCCCCACCATCGCTTGACAACCGATGTTTGTGTGTTTACGTCCCCATAACTTAGTGGTTCGACATAAGAGACCGATAGAGTTAGTACTAGGCTTACAAAGAATAAGCTCTGGGGTCGATTTGCTCGACTAAATGCGGTGCTCCTGCATGGCCGCAGTCAAATGAGTACGACAAGTAAAAGAATATAAATACATAGATATTTATATTAATAGATCAAGCTTACACAGAGTAGAACGACAGAAAATTAAAAGGAAGAGGAGTCCACACACACACACACACACACACACACACACACACACACACACACACACACACACACACACACACACACACACACACACACACACACACACACACACACACACACACACACACACACACACACACACGCACACGCACATTGACTAAATTTGAGCAATACTAAAAAGAAAAAAACACACTTTAGATTCATAGAAACTGAATGTCTGTAATATATGTAAAGTATACGGAAACCATGTTGCTTCTGCCAGTTGATTGCATTCCAGTGTTCAGTTAAGCCTTCATCAGTGTAAACCTATTTAACGATTTAATAATCCGTAAGAGGCTATTTATATACATGTACAACCCAAATAATTCATACTGCATGGAAAAAGCAGGAAATACCGAATATATGCTTACAAAAGATTTACGATGCCAAGAGAATTGCCGAATTACCAGAGGGCTACAACGAGTTCACCTCAATAAAGAACTTACTAGAAAGGAGAATATGCTATGATTCGCAGTGTTACTGAGAAATATTCTACCGTGCAAAACGAATTAGGGAGACGGCTTGCTAAAAATGAACATGTTCTTTATTGATTTGTCCTACTTGGAGTTATTTAGCAATAAATTTCGTTTCGTAAATCGTTTGTGAACATGTATCTAATATTTCCGGTTTATTCCATACAGTAACAACTATTCATGCAGTATATAGACAACCTCAAACGGTTTATTAGATCTGCTGTTGATGAAGTAGATTAGTTACAGAGCACGCCCAGAGGATATTACTCTATTTAGACGGATTAGGATGCACATTGTCCAATACACCAGTGTCTATTTCCTATACACGCATCTCGCCCTCTTTCAGTCTGTCTGTCTGTTTGTTTCTATCTATCTATCTGTCTGTCTATCTGTCTGTCTGTCTGTCTGTCTGTCTATTATGTTTTACTTGTTTCAGTCATTAGCCTGCAGCCATGCTGGAGCACCGCCTTGAAGGATTATTTTTAGTCGAATGAATTGAGTTGGCTCGCAGTGGGATTGAACCCAGAACCGTGTGGTTGGTAAGCAAGTTACTTATCAAACATCCACTCATCGTTGTCCGCATCAATTGACCAAACTGTTAATACGTATATTCAGCCAGTTCATCAGCCACTGAGAACTGGTGTTGTTACACCAGTTCATTTTGTTACACATTTGCATAACATATGTGTTTAACGCTTTATTTAATATCAACGCCATGCCAGTGGAGACCTCAGTTCAAGTAGCATATTTGCCAACTTATATAAATAAGCTTATAAACACGACAAATTTAAACTATTTCTCCGTAAATTGAAAGAAATGATAAACTGCCTTTATCGATTTTCGAATGTTACTCATCAGAGGTACCTACGTCATCTGTGTAATCCCAGAGAAATAAGCAAACCACGTGGATGCTTATTCTCGTCTGCTTTCCCAGTTTTTCCTCGTCTTTCCTGCTGTCTTTCTATTCTACACTCTCTACCAAAGAACTGCAACGCTCTAGGAAACGTCATAACAATTAACTCTTCCAGAGAACTGAGTATTAAGGACGAAATATGGTCACACATACATACACGCAAACACATGGAGGCAAAATGAAAACCAAGACAAAGTATTAAAAAAAAGAGAAACGCACACGTCAATACATACAGTCATTCATTTAGCCAGAGCCAACTAATAAAAACGAATAGAATTATACATATTCGTGCACAGGCAGACAGACAGACAGATACGCCGATACGTTTTTATGGAGAAGTGCAGGCACACAGAATCCGACAATAAAGACACTGCTACATGCAGCTATCATATACATGCTCGCACGCACACACGCACACGCACAGAAGATTGCACAATAAATGTGTAACCATGTGTGTGTGTTTATAGACATACACACACATACATATATATATATATATATATATATATATATATACGCACACATATATATACATATATATATGTGCATATATATGTATGTATATATATATGTATATATATAAATGTAT
>NC_069002.1:3115244-3115713 GCF_001194135.2 Octopus bimaculoides | reverse complement strand
ATATACGTATATATATAAATATATATATGTGTCCTACACATATACGTATACAGAGAGAGAGAGATGAAGTAAAATTATATTGTGTATGTACATGTCCATTTATTACACACACACACACATGTATACATACATTCATACATGCATATAATTATATATAGGCATACATGCATATAGTTATATACATGCATATGTATATATATATATAAACACACACACGCATATACATATACATACACAGACGCAAACACACACACACACACACACACACACACACACACATACACACACACACAGACAGGGTCTGAAAGTAATGAAGACGAACTCCAGCTTGAGTCATTGCTGTGAAAATTCTCCATTAGTCTGCAACTATTGACGGCAATTGCTTCTCACTGTTAACTTTTTCACTGTTTTACTTTGATGTTGGAATAAATCAGTAATTGGAACACCTACACACCACCACCACCACCAC
>NC_069002.1:3112878-3114931 GCF_001194135.2 Octopus bimaculoides | reverse complement strand
CACCACCACCACCGCCACCGTCACCAACACCATCGCCGCCACCACCATCACTACCACCGCCACCACCACCGCCAACACTAACACCACTAGTATGACCACCACCACTAACCACCACCACCTTCATCATCATCATCGTTATCATACCCTCCTCCTCCTCCTCCTGATTATCATCATTATCATCGTCCCCATTATCATCATCATCATCAAAAGCAATCACCTCTTCTTTTTCCTTCCTCCTCTTCCTTCTCTCCCACTTCATCCTTCCTTTCTTCCTTCCTCCACTTCTTCCTCTCCCTCTCTCTCTCCTTTCTCTCCTTCTTCATCCTTCCCTTCTGCCCCCTCTTCTCCTTTTCCTCCTCCCTAATTCCTCTCCCCTTCCTCCCCATCTCTCCTCATTCTCCTCCTCTTCAATCCTCTTATCCTTCCCTCAACATCCCCTCCTCTCCCTCCCTCCTCGACAACCACCACCACCACCACATCCACCACCCATACCACTCCTAAATTCATCTCAATCTTTACTCACTTTCCTTCCTCCCAGTTTTTCCTCTTTTTTCTTGTCTCTTCTTCCTATTTTCCTTCGCTATTCTCCTTCACCTCTCTCTCTCTCTCTCTCTCTCTATCTCTCTCTCTCCTCTCTTTCAGTCTGTCTGCTTGCTTGTCTGTTGTCTGTCTTTCTCCTCCTCTCTATTTACTTATCTATCTGTTTGTCAGTCTGTCTGCCTGACTGTCTCTTTCTTTCTCTCTATCTTTCCTTCTTTCTTTCTATCTCTCCGTCTTTCTCTCTTTCTTTGCGCTCTGTCTCCCCACCACCCTCACTCTCTCTTCCTCATGTATTTATTTCTTATTCATTAGCAGTTACATAACACAACATTGCCTCTCACTGTGTCTGTGTGTCTAAGTGTGCGTGTTCTCATTATTGTACACAAGTCAGGAATCACAAGAAATATACAATCAAAGAATACCACTCACCACGGAGTTCCGAGAGACAGAGGCTGTCTTAAGTAGAGGCACAGCGAGTGTATGTATGCGTCTGTCTCTCGTGTCTCTATCTGCATGTGTGTTTAGTAATACATATGTATATGTACGTACTTATACTTATGTGCCTGTCCATTTCTCTCGCCCTCAGTCAATCAATCGATCTGTATATTATCAGTGTGTCATCATACGAGTGTGTGTGTTTGTTTGTGCGTATGTGTATGTGTATATGTGTGTATACAACTGTTATGACGATGCCACTAAATGCATCTTCTCATCCAACAGAATAGATAAGCATATCAGTGCTCAAACCGGAAACCAGACTTGATCCTTAAACTCCAGCGGTCAAATCATAAGAAAAATGGTCCAGCGAAACAAGAGTTGGCTATCAAAAACGCCGAGGTCGAACGAACAGTAAATGAGTTCCAAGACTGAAAATTGTTACATGGCATCACGACATTTTTAAAGATATAACGTAAACATAAAAAAGAAGAAAAAGATAATCCTTGATATTCCTTTAGAAATGCAATGACTGTTAAATGCAATAATGTGTCTGAGTGCTTGCTCGCGCATGCGTGTGTATACACATGTATGTGGTATGTGCGTGTATGCACCTACATATGTGGTGTATGCGTGTTCCTGTGTTATTTCACGCAAGTGACGCATATGTGCTCAAACAATTTCTTAGCAGGGTAGGGGCTACAATCACCCAAACTAAAGGCAGCGCCTGGCTGGAGGAATTAAAGAAGTGTTGCAAATTTTCTTCTAGTTGAAGAAGAAATAACATCAGAGTTCCTTTAAGATCGAAAGCTATTGCTACCATCCGTCCGCTATGTGGCGTTGTTATTATTAAAGACAGGATTGAAGAATATAGTGAAAAATTCGCTTTCAACGCCAACAGGAAAAACAAGATAAGTAGCATGCATGCACGCAGATTAATAACCGAACTCGTTAATCAATCATCCTCACAACCCGTTTACAAACGAAGATACACATCAAAGATTGGGCATTTCGATCGTCAAAGAATCTATAATTGAAAAAAATAGATCAATACCTCTCAGACTCTCTTTAACTGTTG
>NC_069002.1:3105378-3107878 GCF_001194135.2 Octopus bimaculoides | reverse complement strand
GGAATGTTGCGATCTCGGCAGCTTATTCACCAAGGAACCCGAGTAACTGGTCTTATGAGCCCTTCGGTTCAAGAATAAGAGCTGAGGTAATTTTAGTCACTATTCCCAGATTGTACGGATATACAGAGCTCAGTTGTTGGTTTGTACACCGCCTGGGTATATCTTTACTGATAGTATGGCGAGCGTTAGTTGTAGCAGGATACGTCATCTATCATTGAACCGAGTTCGTAACCTGCTTTCAATTGATCTCGGATTTTAGATATCGCCCGTTCACGTTAACATTCACCACAGTTTTGTATTCGCCACCATAGTCATATCAAATGGTTTATCTCAGTAAACAAATCAATCGATATTTACTCTTGTTCGTATCGATGCGTATATAGAGAGAGATGCGGAGACCAAGCGACTATGTAGGCATGAACGCAAGAACAATTAGAATTGAAAAAAAAAATCGGAGGCGAACGTGTTAGATAAGAAGTGGATCACACACGCGCTCACGCACAGATACGTAACACGTGCGTACACACAGACAAATGTATAGACTTGTGTGAATATATATATATATATATATATGCTGGTATGTGTGTGTATTTATGCATGTATGTTCCATGAGAAACGCTACTTTTATTCTTCTCAGTAAATATATACAACCTAAGCATGTATTCACACACACACACACACACACACACACACACACACACACACACACACACATGTAAAGGAAATGTGACAGTTATAAAGAGAGTGACTCTACATCATATAATAGTTAATCAACGTTTGACACATTACACAAATCTGTTAAATAGATACACATTACAATATATGTATGCATACATACATACATACACGCACACATATATGTGTGCGCGTACGTATGTGTCTCTGTGTGTATATATATATGTATATATATACATATATATGTATACAATAATTATATACGAGTAATTATACATATGCACTTGTCTGCGTGTGCGTATTATATTTGTGAATGTGTTTGCGTGTGTGCGTAAGAAGGAAAGAAAGATACAGTTAGAGAGAGGGAGAGAGAAAGGGAGAGAAAGAGAGAGACAAGAGGAGAGAGAGGGTGAGAGAGAGAGAGAGAGAGAGAGAATGAGAGGGCGTTGTTGGAAAAGAGAATAGCTGAACCACAAATGAACAACCACTAAGCATTTCTGTACGCGTATATCATAATTAATGCCGAGGTGATAATCGAGAAATACCTGCCGTATCATTAAATAGAGCAATCTTCTCTCTTCGACTATGCAACAGGTAGTTAGCAGCTAGATCGATACAAGCCGTGTCACCGTCAACAATATCGATTTCTTATATAAATACAACGTTTCAGATTTATAGGCAAAGGGAAATGAAATTTGGTTGACGTTAATAATGTTTCTATCGGTGATATTAGCGACGGAAGTGAAGATAGCTTTATACAAGAATTTGAAACCGTGTCGGCGATCATGTCCCAATAAAAGTTTACTTCTGAATCTAAATAAGTGCTCGCACACTAATGTTACTGGTTTTGACACGTGATTGTTAGAAATAGTTGCGAAATCTTCTCCAAATCTTGCCCTGAAGTCTTGAAAATTGTAAGAAAGACATTGGATTTCTGGACTTACGTTACTCGACAGGGTGCATTGCTTGGGGATCAAAGAGTCTCCCCAGCTAGAGCCGTTTCTTTTCCGCATCGAGAGGCCTCAATGCGGAAATGTGGTTAGTGATTAGAATGTCGCAGGAGAGAATCGCAATGACGGAACCTTCGAGTTGAGCCAACCGGTAGAAAAGCTAGAAGGAGACCAAGAACGGCGTGATTGGATACTATCCACTGTCTAAGCTGGTGTCACGCATAGGAATCCAGCAGGGAAGAGTAATGGCGATTTCTTCAGATAGGACTCTAGCCCCAAACGATCCTCCTCCCCACGGAATAATGGACGGAATAAATGGCTGCATGGACATATTGGTTCAAATAATCAAATAATTAATCGTTTTTCTTTCTGAAGTACAAGTCAAGGCAGGAGAGTGTATTTGGTAAGAGTCCCGCAACTCAGTTTTCAAGACAACTCATGTACCATTTGTCTCCCACTTGACACCCTGTTCTCTCTTGTGACTCTACGAAATATCTAATTGATCACTAAATAGTTGGTGCTGAAAATGATAATGTCAAACATCTTATATCCAACACTGCACCACTGTTTCGGCAATGACTCTGACCATTCGGCTGGCTCAACCAGATTGAGAACGGCGAACGAATTTAATACTTCCAATGAAATTTCATAAGCCATAAATAGCGAGACGCATATTTCGTTGCGGTTATGAAGTATCATGAATGAGTGAAAGAATGGAAGTAACAGCGCTGGAGTAGTTTCCTCGCTCGTGAGAGCAAACGGATCTGCGATGGTTCACGCAGCTGCGTTCTCCATTGGAGGATTGGAAATGTACTTTAAGAAGTGTCAGCAATGTCTAAAAGGCGGAGTCTTGGTTTTCTTCGAAAATGAAGGAC
>NC_069002.1:3100395-3104705 GCF_001194135.2 Octopus bimaculoides | reverse complement strand
ATATATATATATATATATAAATATACGTATGTATATATGTATACGATGTATGTTAGAGTGGAGACAGAGACAAGTTACAGAAATAAACAAATGATAAATGTCTACATTATTTATGAATGAGATAAATGTGTGCGTCTGTGTTTGTGTCTTTGTGTATGTCTACGTGTGTACTTGCAAAGAGACGCACACGTACATACATACCTACATAATACCTACATACATACATATACACATGCATACATATATCTATATAGTAAAATATATATTCCACTTACCAGACAAATTAAATATGCACTTACAAATGTAACCTAAGAATTACATCCATCCAGAAGTGACCTACACACAACAAGTAATCTATTTAAAAAGCGATAAACATTTATCAAATCATCACTATGATGGCCACCACCACCCTCACTTCTCCTACCCCCTCCGCAGTGGAAATGTCTTGAGGTGACGGAAAAATACCTAGGAATTATGAAATATTGTCTCCTATGATTAATTCCATGCTTCTAATTAATATATAATAAAATGGAACCGCCATACTGACACCGGAATATATGTATTTGCGTATGTGTGTATGTGTGTGTGTGAATCTGTTGTGTGTGTATAAATGGATGTGTGAATATGTATGCATATATATATATATATATATATATATATATATATATATATATATATATGTATATATATATATATATGTATATATATACATGCAAGTATAGATTGATGTACATATATATGTATATGTATATATGTGCATTATATATATACATATATATATATAGATTATTTATGTATGTACGTATGCATGTATGTTTATATATAGATATATGTGTATGTACATATACATATATGTAAATATTCGTCTGTATATATATATGCGCATATGCATATACCCGCATGTGCACACACACATTTATATGCATGCATATTTTTATATATATTTGGAGATGAATTTTTTTTTATTTACGTCTCTTCTTTGAATTAGTAACACGCTATGTAACACAATGTGAGCATGATAGCAATTAGAAGGACAAACTGAGCTTATAATTAAAACGCCGACCGTCAATGAATGCGAGATAGATTAAGTGATAAATAGCTTTATGCATATATATATATATATATATATATATATATATATATATATATATATATATATATATATATATATATATATATATATGGCTAGAAAAATAGTAGATAGAAAGACAGAAATAGCTAAATAGACAGATAAATGAGAGGCTAGTTAAATGAACATAGAAATGGATGGATAGATAAATAAATACGTAGATTGTATAATCGATAATTGAATGGATTGATCGGCAGTTAGATCGCAAATGTTTCTAACTTGGTATGCAATAAAAAGATAGTGGCTAAACAATCAAAGCTTCATATTTTGACAATAGTACCGTTTTTTTTGTATGTTTAATCTTTTACTTGTTCTAATAATTCGATTGCGGCCATGCTGGGGCACCGCCTCGAAGAATTTTTAGTCGAATGACTCTTTTGAAGAGAAGAGACAAGTCGATTACATTGACCCCAGTAGTCAACTGGTACTTATTTTAATCGACCGCGAAAGGTTGAAAGGTAAGGTCGAGCTGGGCGTGATTTGAACTCAGAATATGAATGGAAAAAAGAATAAAAAGAAAAGATGAAACAATAGAGGTTAAAGAAGGAAGAAAAGAGAAAAAAGAAAAAAGAGGAGAAGGAAGGAGAGAAGAAAAGAAGATGAGAGAGAACAAGACGAGGAAGAAGGAAAAACACTAGAAGAAGTGGAAGGACTAAAAGAGGAGGAAGAGAGGAAAAGAGAACGAAGCAAAAGAAAAGCGCAACAGAAGTTGAAGAAGAACAAATAGAATGAAAAGGAGAAAGAAGAGAAGCGAGAGAATATAGAAAATGAAGAGAAAGAAAAAAGGGGAAAAAAGAAGGGCGAGAATAAGAAATGACAAAGAAGGAAGCAGAGAAGATGAGCGAGAAACAGAAGATAAAGAAGATGAATAAAGAGTAGAGGGGGGAAAAAGAAAGAAAAAGAAGCGAGTAGCAAGATTCTGCAGAATGTAAGGCAAATATGAAGGTTGTGTGGAAAGAAACGCCCGTTAATTAAATATTTGATAAGTAACTTAGTTCAGAAGGAATTTGTAAGAGAAAACCTGAGAATATAGCAATGCTTGTCCATTGAGAATTATGCAGAAAGGATAAATATTGAAGGAGATATCGCAATTAACACAATTTGTCCAATATAATTGAGTTGAAGTTCATTACAATTCTTTAATATTTCATTATCTCTCGCTATCAAGCTGCAAAGATGAAGAGAAATTTTTGTTGGAGCAAACAGAATATGAAGAGAATTTGCAATGATTTCTCTGTATAGCAGCGTATAAGACGACTTTGAACCTTAAAAATGCTACCCTCCTCCTGGTGGAAAATGAAATTATTCAGGCTGGCCCGGGCAATCAGCCTGATTGGATGATGGCTCGATAAAAAAAAAAGACTTTGGGATTTTTAAATTAGGGCGCAAAGAGGAAGAATGACACTACCAACAGATTTTAAATAAGCTCGATATAAAGATTTGATTGGGAAAGAAAGACAGAAAGGAGACGAACTCAATACAAGTCTGGTACTTTAATTATCGACCCCCGAAAGAACGAAAGGCAAAGCTAGGATCAGCGGGATTTTAAAACTAAAGTGCGGAGAGAAAGAACGAATACACGACATTACCAACACGCTTGAAGTTAGAGAAACATAAAAAAAAGAGAAAGAAAAAAAAACGAGGACATAACACCTGTAAAAAATAATTTTATGACAAACATTGAGAATACAAAAATGACTGATAGATTTATCTAGATTAATCACGGAATCAAAGAAGTGAAAAAAATCTATTTTCAACTCAAAATGACTGTGTAAAATCTCTCAGATGAATTGTGCAATAAAATTAATATTTTCCACACTATTAACCTCAGCTTCAGTGAATGGATATTGACAGTGTTTATATCTACATTACGTTTCAATATAAATATTGTAAATAAATATAGACTTTAAAGAAGAAGTTAATTGTCTGGAAAGAGTTTTTTTAAAAATATTTTTATTTTTTAATCCTACCCAAATTACTTGTTGTAATTAGCTGCCAAAGGTAGGTGAAGCTACTAGAACCATCGAGAGAGGACATTTTAACTACAAAATCAACGAATAACATAACAAGCATAGCATGAACAATTAACATTTCTTGCATACTACTACTACTACTACTACTACTACTACTAGGATTAAAATGCAACGATTATTGTCGCTGTTATTAATATTTTGAAGGTGGTGAAAAGCGGCGAGTTGGCAGAAACGTTAGCGCGCCGGGCGAAATGCGATCGTACAAGCCTTCATTTCCTTCATCTTGTTCTTCCGTTGGATAAGAAAAAGAGGCCCCATCCAACATCTCTCAATTGATGACCTAAAAATCAGATGCTGTTAATGGACTCATATTTGAAAGTCTTATGAGAGTTGTTCTTATTTTAGTGAGCACATCGAAATGTTCTTTGTAGTGCAGCAACGCTAAAAGAAGGGTGCCAATACAACGAGGCAAATTGGTTAATCGGAGAGATAATCTTGAAATGTAGGAGAAGAAGATAATGCAGCAGTTAAATAATTCTATTTTGTGTTTTGTAGGAATACTTACGTAGAGAGATGAAAGTAAAACTGCGTGCGCAAAAGCAAAATGAGTGTGAAGAGTAAATGAATATTTAAACAATCCGAAAACCATAAAAAATAACTTTCAAACCACATTTCAGTTGCAAGAACAGTAAGTATACCATTAACACATTTGTAATGATGACTATAACATATGATTTTATAGGAACACACAGGAATGTAAAGTAACTAGATTCAACAGCATGGAACATAGAAAGTTTCTGGAAAAGCATTGCATAATACATAATAAATATGGCAGCTCTTAACTAAAACAGCCAAGAAGTAAACGCTGGCAAAGGACAGTTGTGTATCAACTGTGCATAAAGATAGTTATTAAGCCTGGTCAGTACTTTTTTTTTTATAATTCACGGAGATCTGCTGTGTGATCAAACCCCAAATTACGATGTTGAGAAACGAACTTCTTGAACACGTTACAACAGCCATATCGAAGAATATGGTGGATAGATATTTGGCTATGATTACTTGCAAATGTTTATTGATAACCTACACTATATTGGTACTCCCCCTCTCTTTCCTTCTCTCTATCTCTCTCTTTATATATACATACACACATATATATATATGTATATATATATATATATATATATATATATATATATATATATATATAT
>NC_069002.1:3096223-3099580 GCF_001194135.2 Octopus bimaculoides | reverse complement strand
TATATATATATATATATATATATATGTATGTATATTTATACATGTATATTTGCATACATCCTTACCTGCATACCTAAATACAAAGATACATACATATATACACAAGTACAAGCATTATACATACATATAAGGAGAAAGCTGAGAATAACGTTCGTTGCAGACGACAGTGTATATTTTCTCGCCCGCACGCGCGCGTATGTACATGTGTGTGTTCGTGCATGTAGGTCGTGAAAATAAATAACACAGATCGATTTCTTTACTTCGTCAAGTCAGAAGATCAATATTTGCCATGTGATAGGTGATATACGCAATTGAATCACCTCCTGCGTATCACCTATATCTGCTAGATATATCATCGATTCGGAGAGATGAATGACAGGTTCCCTCCCAGAAGGGGATATCAAATAAGATGGACAGTAAATTATATAAAGGAATTAGTGTGGTGCACTGCTGTTGTTGTTAATGAACGGTCGTAAATTATTGCTATCTTAAGAATAAACATGGAAAGCATCGTGTCGATTTTAAGGATCTTGGCAAAGAATGCCTGCGCCGGCCTAAATTCGTCTCCTTGTGTGGCGGATAATATTAAGATCATGATTTTAGGAATAAGTCGTACACAACAAAATTAGACTCAGATATTAGTTTCATTCGCCCCGAAACCCTATAGACTTTTTTCGTGGGTGGAGATGGGACGAAAGATCCCTGCTGTAAATTGTGACAGCACTATGAACGCGACGACTGCTTCGTTACACAAGCTGACGAACAAGAAGAGCTTCCTTACAACAGTTTTTCTTTCTTTGTGATTCTCGTACACTCACAGATCTATCTATCTATCTATCTATCTATCTATCTATCTATCTATCTATCTATCTATCTATCTATCTATCTGTCTGTCTGTCTGCCTGTCTGTCTGTCTGTCTGTCTGTCTGTCAGTCAGTCTGTCTGTCTGTCTGTCTGTCTGTCTGTCTGTCTGTCTGTCTGTCTGTCTGTCTGTCTGTCTGTCTGTCTGTCTGTCTGTCTGTTTCTCTCTCTCTCTCTCTCTCTCTCTCTCTCTCTCTCTCTATATATATATATATATATGTGTGTGTGTATGTGTGTGTATGTGTGTGTCTGTGTGTGTGTCTGTGTGTGTCTGTGTGTGTGTGCGCGCGTGTGTGTGTGTGTGTGTGTGTGTGTGTGTAGTGCATCTGGAGGCGCTTGTGGCTCATTCGAAATGCGACTTAGATTGCCAATTAATATACATAAAATTTAACCTCGTTTTAAAAAGCAATCAAACTTGGCTAATTCCATCCCCGCAGATACAACAGCACTGTGCATCGATAAAAGGCGGTCGATCAAACTAGCCTTCAATGCCCTTAAACTTACATCAAGGAAGGAAACTCGTCTCCGTTGAGATTAGAAAATTTCATCTGTTTATGACGTATGTTAACCGGGGCCACAGCCTGAATAGCTTACCTCATTTCGCTAATATTGCATGCTCTGACAAGGTGGATAATTAATTAATTAATAATGCACTATACAGTATTTTTGGATAATTAAGAATGTAATTTATAACATTCGTAGTGCATTCTTAATTAAGTAATTATCCGGTTAATTAATTGTATCTTTAATAAAAATAGTATACCTTACATATACATATATGTGTGTGTGTGTGTCTGTCTATCTATCTATCTATCTATCTATCTATCTATCTATCTATCTATCTATCTATCTATCTATCTATCTATCTGTCTATCTATCTATCTATCTATCTATCTATCTATCTATCTATCTATCTATCTATCTATCTATCTATCTATCTATCTATCTATATATATATATATATATATATATATATATATATATACATATATATATATATATACGCATTTATATCTAGGTATATCTCTCTTTCTGTGTGTGTGTGTGTGTCTATGTGTATACACACATTGCATGTAATATATATACATATGTATATGAACGTTCAGCTTTTGCCGACCGACTTGCACAAATGTATAAACGAGGGCGTTTATACACCCATATTTGTTTACGGTTATTTTAAATACGTTTCTCGTTGGATTGGGTGTTCGTTTCTCTATCTCAACTAGTCCATATCGAAGCATTTTGAAAGGAATCGCATTAAATATGCAAAATTGAAACAAAACCTAAGGGAAATGCTCCCCATCATATTGGTTTTCATTTTTGGTACAAAGCCAGCAATTTCGGGGGAGGGGGGAAAAGCCGAGTTCATCGATCTCTGTACTACTACTTATTTTATTGACGCCCTCTCCCCACAAAGCGATGAAAGACAAAGTCGACCCCCGGTGGCATTTGAAATCAGAACGTAAAACCGGACGAAATGCCGCTAAGTGTTTGGCCCTACGTGCCAACGACTCTGCCAGCTCGATGCCTTCATCCCCATAGCTTCAAGTTTGGGCACAAGACCAGTGATTTCAGGGAAAGGGCTGAAAGGCCAACAATTTCAGGGTAGTGAAGAAATCGCTAAAACCGTCAACTGGTGTGACCCCGAAAAGATGAAGGGCAAGGTAAGCCTCGGTGGTATTTGAACTTAGAAAGTAAAATGCCGGAATAAATGCTGCAAAGTATTTTTCCTCCGACGTTTGAACGATTCTGTCTGCTTGCTGCCATTTCTATACATACAAATAATCTCTTCAAGTAGTTAGCTTGTAGCCTTTCTAACAGTTGTCATCTTAGCTTCTCGAAGTTACTGGAATCGACGTAACCTAAGAGTAGTTCAGCGCCACCTGGTATTGAAAGAAGTTATAGCTGCCAATCATGTGACAAACGTTGTCATTCTATTGATAGTTTCATGAGACATATGTCTCTAAACAAAGCAGACAATTGTTATGATTCTATATTGAGAATAGTGATTTACGCTTTGGCAAAAGTTTCAAGCTATCATTATCGCTTCAGTTTACAGCTCATTACCAAACACTGATAACAGTTGCTATTGAGGCGATGACAGAGACATCAACATCTATCTATCTATCTCTATCTATATGTATGTAGTATATGTACATATATATATGTATGCATGCATGTATGTATGTATGTATGTATGTATGTATGTATGTATGTATGTATGTACATATTTATATGTATATAAACAAAAACAATTGCAGCGTGGAAAGTGTTTATAAGACATTTAAGAAACACACAAAAACCGTTAGATTCACTTCAACATCTAAATTTAATTTGCCAAAATATTTTCGTCGCTTTGAATCCGCGACCTGTTCAATGATGCAGCACGGAATTTTGTCAGTGAACAGGTCGCGGTCTCAAAGCGACGAAAATATTTTGGCAAATTAAATTTAAATGTTGAAGTGAATCTAACGGATTTTGTGTGTTTCTTAAATG
>NC_069002.1:3093313-3096152 GCF_001194135.2 Octopus bimaculoides | reverse complement strand
TATATATATATATATATATATATATATATTACTGAAGAAAAAGTGGAGCAATGGACAAAAGGCCTGTGAAATTTAGCTTGATCATTTTACGCGCTTTGGGTTCAATTCTCGTTCGTGTCGACAATAAATTTCACCCACCCGATGCCTATACAATACCATACCATTCAAATATTGAAAAACTATCTAATTGACAACGCTCACGCTCCTCTCTATAAGATGTGTGCGTATAGTCAATCGATATATGCTAGAAATCGATATTTATATACACACATACCTTGCATATATATAAATATATTCTTTTATTCTTTAATCTGTTTCAGTAATTTGACTGCAGCCATGCTGGAGCAATAATGAAGGCGGCTATACGCAATATATGTGTGCGTGTGTATGTGCTTATGTAATATGTATGCATATATAAATATGTACGAATATATATATATATATATATATATATGTATATGCACATATGTGTTTAAGACACAATAGGAAACAATTGAAAGAAAATGAATTCAGGTAGATTTTGGGAAGTGAAAAAGAAAAGGAAGCACGCAAGAAACAAAAAAAAAAAAAAACAGAAGAAAAAACTAGACATATAAAACAAGGCAAATATAAAACAAGGATGTCATAGTGAGCTTTGCAGTTACGCACCATTGGATGTTTTAAACTATACCCTAATGAATATATAAGGAAAATTGAAGAAAAAAAGAATCTCCTTTGCATTCGTTTCATCGATTCATTCATTATTTATTAAAATAGTCTTCGCTAACCTGCGGAGGAAGTGTTTGACGTTGACACGCGCTCCACCTTCCGGCATTTCACGTGTTCAGCAACCATAACGAAGTTCTTCCCCCCCTCCCTTCTCTCTCTTTCTCTTCCTTGCCTTTTATATCTCGATATCATATCTCTGTTGCATAGCATTTCTTACGCCGAATAACAATTACAGAGCATGCTGCTATTCGTGTGTGTGTATATGCTTGTGTGCTGAGTGTATGTATGGCTTGCGTGCCTATGTGTTTGAGGCATACTTAACACAGTTCCAGGGCCCTAAACTATGTTATAAAACATGTCATACATAAGGTTCAGAAAAATACGGAGGATGTTGAACATCCTATCTGTCTGTCCGTCTGTCTGCCTATCTATCTATCTATCTATCTATCTATCTATCTATCTATCTATCTATCTATCTATCTATCTATCTATCTATTCCTCCATCGATCTATCTATCTAATCTACCCTAGAACTTCTTTTCAAAGCTTCGTATTTATTTTATCCGTCCCCTTCTGTCGAACCGCTATGTTACAAGAACATAGGAAATCCAACACCGGTTGTCAAGCGATGGTTGTGGGTCAAACTCTGACGCACACATATACATACACAAACACAGCATACACACACATACACATTCACACACACACACACACACACACACACACACACACACAAGGTTATAAATTCGACGGACTTCCGCTCAGCTCCCGTCTAACAAATTCACTCAGTTCATTCAGAAGACATTGGTCAACCCAAGTCTATAGAAGACACTTGCCCAAGGTTCCGTGCAGTGGTGGAACTGAAACCGGAACCCCGTGACTGCAAAGCGAGTTTCTTAACTGCAGAAGTCATGCCTGCGTCTACATACACAATGTTAGGTAACGATAGCAACAACAACAACAACAGCCGCAACAATTCCTCATATTTATGAATCATCCACTTCATGAGAGAAAAGTGATTTATATCCTTAAGGACCAATTAAAAAACAACAACAACAACAGCAACATCAGCAGCATCAGCAGCAACAATGACAACATCAACATATCGATTGCAAACATTATGGAACTGTCTAGAAAGTCCTGATATTTGCCATCAATCTTCCGGTGCCCTTACATTTTGCTGTGTATCACTTTCTTAATTTGTTTTATTTGTCTTCTCGTCCTTTCGTTTTTTTTTCCTATACTTCTTTTCGATTTTGTCTTTCCTTTTCTCCTCCCCTCTCCTCCCCCCCTCTCTCTCTCGCTCTCTCTCTCTCTCTCTCGCTCTCTCTCTCTCTCTCTCTCTCGCTCTCTCTCTCTCTCTCTCTTGACTCTTATACATGATCAATGTACAATCCCGCCATTTCAACAATCTTCCGTTTGTACAATCAATTACCACCATTATACTGTCAACATGAAGAGATGCTCAAAGCTGGTTGTTTTATTTCTTAATTTCATTGTTATATAGTCCTGAGCTGGACCTCAACGAGCATAACAACAATAGAGACGACGACGACGGCGACGACAATAATAATAATAATAAAAATAATAATAATAATAATAATAATAATAATAATAATGATAATAATAATAATAATGAACCCTCTTAAGTATGAAATAGCCTGGCTATGGAAAATGAAGAAGGTGAAGGTAGCGCGAATTATTGTTGGGTTCCGTGATAAATAGAAATAATAAGAATAATAACAATAATAATAATTGTTTCTGCTATGAGCATAAGGCCTGAAATTGTGGGGGAGGGGATAAATTGATTAGACCGACCCTAGTGCGTAACTGGTACTCGAAAAGTAAGGGAAAACAAAATGTCCCTAAGCATCTTGCTTGGCGTGCCAAAGGTTCTGCCAGCCTACTGCCTTACCGAAAACAATAACAGTAATAACACGAACACCACAACATGACCGTACTATTCTTAGTCTACAATGTTTAATGCATTGTTCTATTGTTAATAAAGCAGAATGTAATTTGAGAGAGATTCGTGATTGCTATTTCTAAATTAATCGCACCTTTTCAGATTAAGCAACCACATAGCCACTCCCTAATTGGTTGCTTCATTGGCCCCCTCTCATTGCCCCCCC
>NC_069002.1:3089381-3092919 GCF_001194135.2 Octopus bimaculoides | reverse complement strand
TATATATATACATACATATGCCCATTAACAATTATATTAGTAAGCATTACTTATGAGCTTATGAGTGTTCAATCGTCTTTCCCTTGTTTATGGAACGGAACAAAACCATTGTTTCACGAGTGCAACATGACAACAGGTCTTCTGAAGTAGCTAAAGAAGAGAAAGAGGGAGAGAGAGAGAGAGAGAGAGAGAGAGAGGCTGAGTAGTGGAGAGAGTTTGAGAAGAGGAGAGAGAGAGAGAGAGAGCGAGAAAAGGTGAGAAGGAGAGAGGGAGAGAAAGAAAGGGTGAATCGTAGAGAGAGATTGAAAAGGGGAGAGTGAGAACAGGTGAGAAGGTGATAAGGAGAGAGGGAGGGTGAGAAAAAGAGAGGAGGAGAGTGAGAAGGAGTGATATTCCTTGTTGTCAAAACAGTCACTAGGTCTACTAGAAATAGCAGCCAAATCTTTCCTATATCTCATTATAAACGAAAGTCTAATCGAAAGATTCTGTCTTAGTTTGTTTTTATAACTAAAAAGATGGGATGGGCACGGCTAGATAACCTTTGATCTTAAGGTCATCTTTAACAATTCCGCAAACTCGGCACATGGCAATAAATTTTCAGGGGACAAAATAATCGTGCCCAGAAATTGATTGGTACATTTTTTTTATCGCTATCGGATGCTTAAAAGGAGAATTTCACTTCGGCAGAATTTGAACTCGGAATACCAAGACGCTGAAAATATACTGCAAAGGAATTCTATCCCTAACAACCGTTTTAACAACTTCGCTAATGCACCACTTCACGTGCATTTCTAAGAACTGCAATGAAATCATAAACATTACTCACTTCCATCTCGGTCAGTTATTCCATTACAATATAAATTGCCGTTGCTAATTTCGTGTATATATTCTTCTTCATTATATTTGTGGTAATAATTTATTTCTGTACTCATTGATGTTCATTGAGAAATACATCACTTTTATTTGATTACATTTTTTTTTTGATATTTATCATTTTATATTTTTATTATTTTATTCAACATCAATTTTAATAGTGTAATTACATTTTTTGTTTTATATTTTTTTGATACACTTTTTTTTAGTGAAATGCATTTATTCCCGCAGTTTTTGAAATTTCCCAATTTAATTATAAACAGTTATATCACACACAGACAGTATTTACTGTATAACAGCCATTTTCGTACACAACAATGATAACGTTGTTGTTACTATTCGCCCTCAGAACCATACGTGCAAGGGAGTGGTGGCGGTTTGCTTATAGTCCATTGTATCGACCCAGCACTAATTTATTTTTATATTAATTTGATATTATACATCTGGTGAACAATAGTTTTGTTAAATATAGGTTTTCAACGGGCACAGTCGCTCGTTCAATACGTTTCTGATGGCCAGAAAATGACAAGGGAGTGTCTGTTAAACTCAGAACCATATATAAATATATATGTATATATATATACATAAGCACACACTCACACATATATGTGCGTGTTTGTGTGCTTATGTTCTTATGTATATATATATACATACACATACATACAAACATATATATGTATATTATATATATATATATATATATATATATATATATATATATATATATATATATACATGTTTACACACATGCACACACACATACATACATATGTATATATCCACACATACATATAACATACGTATATATTTTGTGTGTAAATGATAATACTTCCGTCGCTTTACTCTCGCAACGCGTTGAACAAGAGAATTCAATACTAAATACAGAATTAAAAAAAATATTTTATACCGTAAAAAGTACAAGTTGACGGCAGTTACTCTCAGTTTCCTCTTTGAACTCGTACATCCGTTGATGAGTTTGTAGTTGTTGTCTAATCTGAAGCGTTCGAAATACAGTGCTGCATTTGTTTGTTGAAAGGGTTCCAGGCCTGAAGATACGATTCTGTGACTCGACTGGTTTACAAAATGACGACTCGTACGTTTGTAGTTTGATTTGTCCTCGAAAGGAAGGGTAGCGTTAACTGATTGGTTGAGGAATTGACGTGTCATTTGATTGTTAGTGATTTAAGTTGTGGATGAAGTGGAGTAATGCGTATGCAAGTGTACATACAAAGATAAAGAGGGCTTCACGCAAAAACACAAACGCAGAACATATTATACACTCATTGAAGATGTATATAGTCATAAATAATTTGCTGCAAGAGGCTGATGGGAATAGAGAAATACCTATAAAATATGGTGTCATCATTATCATATTCCATATATTCATGCTGCTTTTATATGCATGTGTGTATATGATCCTGAGTAACGGCGGGTATCCCTTTCCTATATTAATTGAAACGATAAATCAGTATTAAAATCTAAATGCTGATTCGCTTTTGAATTAAGGTAATCGATGTCACTGCAATGAAAAACCAATGGAGGATTGCACATTATTTACCGAAGGGCTGCTTATTTGTAAAGAGCTGGTAAACAGTACAATATTAGCCTGGATAACAAATGAGAAGTAACTGTTGCGGGGGTTGAGCTTAGTTTTAGTTGTGAATTCACAAAGGGAATGTTGAACGTAAAGTGTAATGAGTTTCTTTGCAAATAAATGCCGAAGTAAATCTCATGACACTATGGTTGCCGATTTAAAGAGATAATTCATATGAGCTGATGTTATAGCAAAAATTAAGACAGAACCACAGCAGATGGTATTAAACGAGCCATTGATAAGAAAGTAAGATCGGTTTATTTGGAGGCGATTTAGCAGATAAAGAGAAAACGAATCAATGAATAGTTTAAAACTGGCAGCCAGCACCTCCTCTCCCCTGCTGCGTTGCCAGGAGCAGCACTACGATAGTTCAGAAATAATGATTGCATTACATGTCTGTATAGATTCTATAAAAGATAATACATGCAATTTGAAGAACTATCTGAAACATTAGCCCCATTTTAGTTATCTCCGAACGGAAAGATAAACAAGAGAATTATTTGGAAAACATCCAGTCGAAAATGAAATTATGATCCGAAGAAAGAATCGTCTTTAAGAAAACACGAGGCAATTGTTCCTGGAAATGGCGACGGAAATATCAAATAAAGAGTATGAAAGTAATACAGTGTTGTTAAATAAAGACACCATCAAATTTGTAATGGAAAGAGACAGACGATAATTTAGGCAAATACAAAACGTACAGTCCATCCGTCAATCGCAAGTGAGAATATGTTCGTAGCATGGACTATGCATTGGCTAATTGTTTTAGATAGCCACGTAGTTGTGAGCTGACATAGAAAGCCACTCCACCACCTTAAATTTGAGCCAGCTATGTTCTGTTTCTTTAACTCTTTCTTTCTGACTGACTTTCTTTCTCTTTCTGGAAGATGGTCAATGGCCAGACCTGGTGAGGGACGGGCTCTGTCAAGTTTAAAAGATGTCCAAAGCAAGTCGTATGCCCGTATGTCAGGAACAATATTGTATTGGGTACCGAAATTGTAATGATTCCCAACTCAGGAAGGGTTCAGGTACTTGCATTTCCATGGGTGCTGTATTTTCATTCCCTTTTTG
>NC_069002.1:3084118-3088667 GCF_001194135.2 Octopus bimaculoides | reverse complement strand
TATATATATGTGTGTGTGTGTGTGTGTGTGCGTGTGTGTGTGCGTGCGCGCGCGCGCGTTTAGTTTTCCTATTATTAAATGCATTCCCATCCGTGTTCAGTAACAGTAAATATTTATGATCTTTGAACTTCGTTTCTATCTTCATTTGCTTTCAATTAAAACTTTCTGTAAATAACTAATTTCAATGCAACCATAAAGAATGCTACTTTCATTTTCCTACAATTAAAATCCCTTCTTGTTTTACACTTACCCTCATACATGTACTGACACACAGAAACACTCTGTGTGTGCGACACACACTTGCAAACAGACAGCTATGTGTGATATTCTATCGTCATGAATTTTGAAACGCATTATTTAAAGTAATTATAATGTAATGAATACAAAACTTAACACTAATAGAAGACTTATGTACATACTGTTTGATAACACATACACGCACATACACCCATATACATATATGTATATACACACACACATACACAAACAAACATGTATATCTTTGTGTACACACACACACAAAAGCATACATATATATATGCTTAAGCATCTATATGTCTGTCTATTAATCTTTGTATCTATCTATCTATCACTTTACACGAATATAAAATAATTTTATATCTATATATGAATGTATGTCATTATTCAGTTTATATCAAGATTTCTTGCCAATAGAGAAAGAACCGGTTTCTAACCTAGATCGAAGGCTACTTCATTGGAATTTCAACACCAACAACAGGGTATGTATGTATGTATGTATGTATGTATAGACATATATACATATATGCTTCTTACCACACATACACTCTTGCACCTATATATATATATATACACAGGCACATACTTATGTTTGTATTCACAGAAAGAAGCGCTGATTAAGATTTTGAAGATATTTACATCTACAGGTAAACAGTTAATGACATGCTGGTATATTATTTAAGTTTCACACACACGCATGCAAGCTTCTCAGAACTTTCAGAGGCTTTTCGTGATCAGAGAGAGTATGGCATGTTGCGAACATGCGCGGTGGTTATATCTAACTTCATGAAAGACTTTTCAAAGATTACTAATGCTTTCATTCTTATGTACTCATGTGTCATGAACTTTATATATATATATATATATATATGTATATATAATTATAATTATATAAGTGTGTCAGTACACATCGTGTGTGTGTGTTTCTCTCATTTATATGTTTGTTTGTGTTTATGTGCGTTTGTGTGTGTTTGTATGTGTGTGAGTGTGTTTAAGATTGCTTACTCTGGAAAACAGATTAGTTCTCATGTTCTACGCAGGTCATCTAAGTCACGTGAGCTAAGTAATTTTCACCATTGTTTTGGGCTTCTGTAAGTGATCGACTGCACAGAAGGATATGGGTGACATCGGCATTATACAATATTCTTTTCTACTCTAGGCACAAGGCCCAAAATTTTTGTGGAAGTGGGCCAGTCGATTATATCGACCCCAGTACGCAACTGGTACTTAATTTATCGACCCCGAAAGGATGAAAGGCAAAGTCGACCTCGGCGGAATTTGAACTCAGGACGTGAAGACAGACGAAATATCGCTAAGCATTTCGCCCGGCGTGCTAACGTTTCTGCCAGCTCGCCACCTTAGAATTATACAATCGACTCCAGGACTTATTCTTTGTAAGCTTAGTACTTATTCTATCGGGCACTTTTTGCCGAACCACTATGGTACGGAGACGTAAACACACCAGCATCAGTTGTCAAGCGATGTGGTGGTGGAGGGTTCAAACACAGGCACACAAACATACATATATACATATATACGACAGGATTCTTTCAGTTTCCATCTACCAAATCCACTCACAACGCTTTGGTCGACCCGAGACTATAGTAGAAAACACTTGCCCAAAGTGCCACATAGTGGGACTGAAAACGGAACCATGTGGTAGGGAAGCAAGCTTCTTTGCGCTCAGCCACGCCTGTATATATATATATATATATATATATATATATATATATGTGTGTGTGTGTGTGTGTGTGTGTGTGTGTGTGTATAAAATGAAAGAGGATGAATGAACAAAAGCAGTTCAGTCCGTGCTATATGTGTTTCAATAGCACGGTACATTAAACATGATTCCTGCATTACGCAATACTTAAACAGAACAGAGACACCGACTGATACTGGCGTTGGAGTTGAGGAGTAACTGATATTATTAAATAAACGTTCTTAATTATATAATACAACGATAAAATGGGAATATTATTAATTGGTTATTAATTAATTAATTTATTAATATTCCTACATTGTATACTTCTAGATAATTACATAACAGAACCTACCAAAATAATAAGCACGATCGACATGATCCAGACTAATTGTGTCTGTGTATATATCTGTATATATGTGTGTATATATGCATATATATGTATACATATATATATACACATATATATGTATACGTATATATATATATATATATATATATATATATATATATATATATATATATATATATATATATATATGTATATATATATATATATAAATGCATATATCTCATTCTCTATATCTAGCTGTTGCACTAACTAATGCATACGTGTGTAGGTGTGCGGGTGTATGAGCGTAAATAAATTCAGATACGACCTGGTATTTTTATATCTGCATGAGTACAATGTATCACAAAATAAATGAAGTTTGTAGGCGCCTCGTCATGAGAAAACGAACTATTTTTGAAGTTTCCTATTTCATGTCCCTCACGATACGACGGTTTCTTTCAAAGCTTTCTCTTTCTACGTTTTATCGAATATAATCGTATCGCTGCAGAATATTATTCTTCTAACGATTATATTATTTGATATCTATCTATCTATCTATCTATCTATCTATCTATCTATCTATCTATCTATCTATCTATCTATCTATCTATCTATCTATTTGTCTGTCTGTCTGTCTGTTTGTACGCCTCTCTGTCGGTCTGTCTCTCACTTAAAATGTCTCTTTCTTTGCATTTCAATACATATATTTTTAATTAAGTACATGCTTATCGATATATATATATATATATATATATATATATATGTATATATATATATATGTGTGTGTGTGTGTGTGTGTGTGTGCGTTTGCGTGTGTGTATGCATATGTATGCATCTATGCGTGCGTGTATATATGTATATGTACAAATGGAAAGGGGGAGAGGAAAACAGAGAGAGAGAGAAATTTACATGCATGATACATCTACGTGACGATCTATGTATCTCATCTGTCCATCTCTCAATATATCTCTCAGCGTGTCTGTCTGTCTGTTCGGGTGTCTGTCTATCCATATGTAATATACACATATGCAAATGCAGGCATGAATATAAATAAATATATATTCACATGCAACAACACGCACACAATACACATATATATGTTTTTAAAAACTAAGCCTGCATGAAAGCGAGACTGAGTCGGAAATGAGAGGTGTAGCAATTTGCGAAAGAACCAAACGAGACAGTAATTGGATAAGACTAAAGTGCGATAGTTGCCGGAAACGGTTTCATGTCCGCCATATTCTTTTGTTACATTCTCTTACAGCAAAGTTATATATGATTGCAAATATGATGTCTGTCAATAGATAATAGTAATATTAAATGATTTATTTTCATTGAAACACTTCTTCTACATACGTGACACATGTATTCAATATACTGTTGTGTTGATAGACAGATAATGGGACATATATCTACATATGAATGTACTTATACATACACACACAGATGTTTGTATAGATATGCACACAAACGCAATTACAAACACACTCACACACTCACACACACACATATACACACAACACCCGTATATATATATATATATATATACAAATACATTTATTCATACATACGTGTATACTTATATGTATGTATGTATATATGTATGTATGTATGTATCTATCTATATATATATTGTGTGTGGGTGCATATATATATATATGTATATATATAATAGTCGTTGGATGGGAATGTATATAAATATATAGATATGTGTCTAACTGTGTCTATATGTATATGCGTATTTACCTCTGAGAGTGTGGGTTTATATATATATATATATATATATATATATATATATATATATATATATATATATATACGTGCATATACACATACATGCGCTCGCCCGCACACCCACACGAGCACACCCAGATAAATTTGTATCTGTGTAAAATCAATTGCGCATTACTTTAATGAATGAAATTTAAATATGAATAGATATTAAGCATTGCAAAGCTTTTCATGTCTGTTAGGATATTGGTCAGAATGAGGTTATAGATGTGAATACGACTTGCAATTCTCACCAATTTGTACTGTCTCATACGTTAAATCGCAACAACCGTAAAACTAAATACACACACACACACACACACACACACTATACACACGCGCACACACACACGCACACACGCACACACGCGCGAACACACGCGCATATTTACATATATATACATATATGTGCACACACCCACACGCACACACACATATATATGCCTATATAAATGTATGTATATATATATATATATATATATATATATATA
>NC_069002.1:3083699-3083979 GCF_001194135.2 Octopus bimaculoides | reverse complement strand
TATATATATATATATATATATATATATATATATATATATACTGATATGTACATGTATACATCTAGATGCATTTGTACATATATACACGTACACATCTATACGTGTATATATATGTAAACACAAGCATACACATTTTATAAAGATATGCGTACCTACATCACCGTACCTAATGCATACAACTCCGCACAGACACGCACATATATGTACGAGTGTGTGTGTATGTGTGTGTATGTGTGTGTTTGTGTGTGTGCTTGCGTGTTTGGGTGTGTATATATGTATA
>NC_069002.1:3081708-3083689 GCF_001194135.2 Octopus bimaculoides | reverse complement strand
TGTATGTATGTATGTATGTATGTATGTATGTATGTATGCATGTATGTAATGCTCACGCACACTCATCCATGTTTTAAATAAATCTTATTAATCTCTCAGACACAAAGACAAATTTTATTCCTCATTGAAACATAAATATCTTATCTTCCGTCTCAAACCAATTCCTGTGTGTCCAGACTTTGCTCTATATTGATAAATCTTTCTGAAATGCTCTACATTCAATTAATGTAGAATCCATTTTCTTTACCACACCGCCTCTCGTTCGCTTAGATATCAACTACCAAATGGCTCCGATTTTCTTTGATTTAAACTTTCTCTTCCTCTCACCGTTATGCTCCTCAACTGTCTCTACTGACCTCTGTCCGGTTACTAAGGAATGGTGTGCTGTACGTGGTCGTTGAAGCGTCAGAAACAGCAGCTAAATCGTCTTACAATTATAATCAGCAATTTTAAAACTGGGAAGCAAACATTTTATGATTGTATGTTATATTATAATACAAAGCGGCGTGCTGGCTGAATCGTTAGCACGCCGGGCGAAATGTTTAGCGGTATTTCGTCTGTCGCTACGTTCTTAGTTCAAATTCCGCGCAGGTCGATTTTGCCTTTTATCCTTTCAAATCGATAAATTAAGTACCAGTTGAGTACTAGGGTCGAAATGAAGGGATGAAAAGCTAAACTGACCTCTGCGAGATTTGAACCCAGGATGTAAAGAGCCTGAAGAAATACCGGTAAGCATTTTGCTCAATTTACTAACGAGTTTTCTAATTCACTGCTTGAATACAAATTATTTTGGTAAATGTTTTATAGAATTATTTAGAATTTTCGAAAAATACATTTTTTTTTGAGAAAGTTTAAAACTGAATTCTTGTTTGCTTGTTCACAGTCTCAAAAAGTTCACAAAAAAATAACTTAATATTCACTTTAACAAACATCCAACAACACTCAGAAAGAAACACATCCGAACGCAGCCAAATACAGAAATGATAAAACGACAATCGCACACAAAAGTGTCCGCCTACAAACAAGAACTAAACCGAACAAATAAGAAATAACACTTTCAGCAAATTTCCAAATAAATATGCAAATACAGACATAAACAGGAACAAACAAGAACCACTCGGCTTATTTCTCGTCTTAATTTCTTCACTTTCGTTCTTTTTCTTTCGTTTATGTTTCAATTATTAGATAGCGGCCATGCTGGAGCACCGCCTTGAACTCTGAGCTGAATGAACCCATTCCAGTACTTTCTTTTTTGCTTTTTTAAAAAAAATCTTGGTAATTATTCTATTGGTCTCTTTCGCCGAACCGCTAATTTACAGTGACGAAAATACACAATACCGGTTGTCAAGCGGTGGTAGGACAAAGAATAGACAGAAAGAGACAGGCACCCCCCCCCACGCGCGTACACATACATACACACATATATGGCAGGCTTCTTTCAGTTTCCGCCTACCAAATCCATTCTCGAGGCAATGGTCAGCCTGAGGCTACAGTAGAAGACACTCAAGGTGCCACACAGTAGGATCGAACCCGAAACCAAGTAATTTAATGTAAAAGACCTGCCGCAGCGATTCCCCTACTCAACTGACCATTATCACTCCCAACTTCTTTCTTCAACCCTCTCCTCATTAACATACACCACCTGATTTCTCAGAAGTTGTCTGCAACTTAATCACAAAATACATTTTTTGTTCTTCACATAAAATTCTCCAACGAAAGTAAATAAGCGTCTTAACACACTTTCGTAAAACATGAGACTCATTCCAAATGTTTGTTTCCATAAAATGTTAAAAAGTAACTTTACACATACGTAGCTTGACTGCTCAGATGGAGCAATTTTTATATGTATATGTATGTTTATATATGTATGTATGTATCTCTCTCTCTCTCTCTCTCTCTCTCTCTCTCTCTCTCTCTCTCTCTCTCTCTCTCTATATATATATATATATATATATATATATATCGTTGACTGAACACTATT
>NC_069002.1:3080649-3081277 GCF_001194135.2 Octopus bimaculoides | reverse complement strand
TATATATGTATATATATATATATATAATTATATATATATTATATATACATGTTCACACCCAGGAAGAGAGAGAGATTGTACATACGCACAGGGAATCTTTATTGCACGCAAATACATACATTCTCATAAACTTGCGTTTACATATATACCCAATGGCCAGTGTTTTATTAAATATTCCCTAATGAACTGTCCGCCAAGTCTATATAGGTGAAATTTTCAGCAAGTAATTTAGTTTACCAGCATATAATATAAATTTCAGATTCAAAGCCAGCAGACGACAGTTTTACGGACACGCGGCCATTAGTAAAAGTTTGATTAATTTCATATTGTTTATCGCCTTCTTTTTAAATCGCTGAGAGTTTGCGTTCGTTCTGTCTTTATGGTAATTTATAGCAAATTTGGTGTATATATATTTTGCATATACCAGAATTTTATATTGTTTAATTGTATTCGTTACGTGCAAGAAGCAGAATGTGTTTATATATGCATACACACATATGTATTTATACATGTATATGCATACAAACACACACATATATACATTTATAAGAATATATACATATAATACCTTAGTATATATATATATATATATATATATATATATATATATATATATATATATATATAT